>NC_072735.1:14407723-14707723 GCF_026930045.1 Uloborus diversus
GTTAGGAGTTTCTTTAAATTTTTAACTGTCGAAAAATTTTATGCGCATTTTATTTTATTGTTATTTTGATTGAAATATTGAACGTTTGAGAAACGATTTTGTTTTATCGTAACTTTAATATCCCAGAATATTTTTGGCTGTTCATGTAAATAATTCATAAGTACATCTACACTTTACTTTCGGTGCGGTTATTTCTCACAAATGATCATTAACTTAACTATGATTATTCAAATAATTACTCGTCTTTAACTTTAAATATATTTGTGACAACTCTTTGATACCAAATAAAGTCTGTAGATATTTATTGTTTTATTCATTTTTAATATTACTTTGTAAAACAAAAAAAAAAAAAAAAAAAAAAAAAAAAACTCATCAGTACGCAGAATTTTTTCACAAGTTTTTTACCGCCCCGAGAGTTATTATAATTATTATTATTTATTTTATTTATTTTTAAGAAAAGGATAAAAATTTCACAGGTCCGCAATGTTTTTCATTTGTTTTTACCGACCCGTGGGTCAAAAGAGGTTGAGAAACACTGATGTAGAGAACGATCAGATGAATTAAAGCATTGAGCACTTCTTAACTATGTTGAAAACTCTGAAATATGGTCAAATGCTGTAATTACAAGTTTTAATCATTTCCAGTACTGAATTTATGCAATGTGAAAAGTGTGCAAAACGTAGACTATCATGAATCAAAACAAAACTATTAAAAAAAGAAAAATACACAACTGTATTCAAAAACGCACACAATACGGGGGAGGGGGGGAGGATCTACAGTAAGGGTGCCATTTCTCTCTCCGAAGGTTCATTCTTTTCACCCCGGCTGCCATTTTTTTAAAAGGTGCCTGTTTTTCACCCTAGTTAGAGGTGCAATTTCGGCTCCGCATTAGGTGCCGCTGGTGAACAAGCGTTTCACCCCTGAAAGGTGCCGAATGCAACCTGTAGTTTTAACAGTGTATCTCTTGCCTGCAATTCCTGCCTTGCAAAGCTGTAGCTATCCATTGACATTTTCACTTTCATTGTGAGCTTAGTCAACCTGGACAGGCCGTAAGCAACCTTAGGCCGGTACACTTAATAAACATACTCATTCAATCTTTAAACTGGTTGCTAAAAGTATTTTCCACAACAGTGACAGGCCGTAAGGAACCTTAGGCCGGTACACTTAATAAACATACTCATTCAATCTTTAAACTGGTTGCTAAAAGTATTTTCCACAACAGTGAAAAGTCTGCACGCGTGCAACTTGTAGCGATTCAGGAAACTTTTTTGTGATGATACTTGTTTTTACGGGGAAATAGGTGAAAACGTGTGAAATCTTGAGACGTTCCATGAAAATAACCAGTAACGTTTCGGAATTTTTTTACAGTGTATGGTCAAGTGTAACAGCGTTGCTGAAAAGAGGAACTAAGATAGCAGAATAAACAGTTCTGACAGAGAACCGAGAGAGAGATTTACAATTAGTTATATTCTATGTTCAAATACTTACTAATTACTTAGATTACAATTAAAAATATATAATGATTACCTGTAATAGTTAAAAATACACATATTTTAATTGGTAGTTTTACACTATGGCAAATACATTCGCTTTAATGGCGCTTGGCGACTTGTTCACTTTCTACTAGACGAATAAAAAAAAGACACATCGTTTACGTCACCGCAAACGTTTGCTTCTCATGTTTTAATTTCACATTTTAAGGAAACTTTTATTGTTTCTACTGACTAGATATGTTTCTTAGGTGGATTAATTTACATTAGAATGGAGTTTCAAGATATTTTTAACGAATTGTTTTGATTTAATGTTTTGAAGTCCATTAAATGTACAAAATAATGTATGGCTTTGCCGAACAAAGTTTCTTGTAACTTTGACCAAACATCGCGGCAATAAATGGAATGAAAAAGAATCGTGAAGATTTAAAATACGCTAACGGAAAAATACGCTTTAATTGCACAGAATGCAATGAAAAGTATGATTAAGTGTTTAAAATAATATGCCCAAAATTTTGAGTTTTTGACGGTTTAATCTGATTATAACAAGATTAAAAAATATATGATGTCAAAAACTTGACTGTTTCAAAATAACTTCAGTAGTTAATAGTGAATTTTTTGAATCATAATTATTTTAAAAAATCCAATTAAATTAAAGAAAGAAGCATATTATTTCGGAATGTTTTGCATAGACAGATGCATTTTCTTTTCTGCATTTCAACTTTTTTAGAACTTAAATAACCAAATTAACTAATGCGCAACATTTGTATTTAAAATGAATAGTTGCTGACCTGTCTTTTAATCTGATCTTTCATATTTAAAAAAAACATATTTTAAATAGAAAATGAATACTCTCTTACACGGAAAATCTAACAAATTATACTGGCGAAGTAGCACTATATATACGTTTTCCCTGCTAATCATTGGTTCTGAGTATGACGTCATTTTGTACACTTCGCAGATAAAGATGAAATAGTTCTTTATTTTAATTTCAATTTTCTCATAACTGCACAAGCATTAAATCGAGATATTTTTTTCCTCGAAAAAATATAGCTTTATTTTGCAGAAAAAAAATTACGTTTCGCTCTTCCATTGTCGTAAAACTCGATTCCTAGCGATATTTTCTGAGCTGTACGACGGACTATTAGTATAGTGACTATGTGGAAGAACACACAAAATATGGTTTCATTCTCTGGCAGTTTTTAGCGACTCCAAAAGGCATTATTTGCATACTTTTTCTTTTAAATTAATTTTTAGGTTATTTGGACAGCATTTGAATCTCACAAAAACTTATACAATAACAGAATTAAAAAAAAAAACAACAAGTGGAAAGATGAGTTGGAGTATTGCCTTTAGAATGCATCTGCGAAAATATTCTTTGCAATTATTTATGTATTAACTAGTTTTTTTGGCGATCTAAATATTATTTCCTATTTTCCGCCAGATCTCTGTGCAAAGAATTTGGTTTTATTTGATGTAGTACTAATAGTCTGCAGATTGGTACCGGACTGCACGCAGGTTTTTCTGTATCGAGCAAGCTATGTTAACTTGCATACAACCAATTTGTTAAAAGTTGCTGCTAATATTATTATGTCTTTGAATAAAATTATATTCTTTATAAAAATACAGTCTACTCCATAATTCTTTTAGTGGGCCATCGCCAGTAAAAGTTACCATACTTAATCTCGTATAAGTCACTTTTTATGTTAATTTAATAACTATTTTCAGCTGAACTTTACATCCACAACAAAATGGAGTAGAAATATTGTTTTTGGAAATTACCAACACATTAAATGAAAAACTATCATATAAACTTTGTGCTACAATATGATTAAAGTGAAAAACCAACGTAAATAAACCACAAAATTGAAGAAAATGCAGCATATAGCTATTTCAAGGCTACAATGAAGCCTATTCCTCCGTGAAAAAAGCTCACCAACACAACCGAAAGTCGTGAGAGAACTATCGACTTTCTTGAGAGTTTCAACAATAAGAATAGCGCCACTGCATGAAAATTTGATAATATGTTTTGGTAAAGTTTAACATGCAGGGAAAGGCTGCATTGTGACAAGGCTAAGCGCAATCCGGTATTTTAACTGTTTTACTGGTAACATTGTGTCATTTCAGGGGAATGAAGATACGAAAAATGGTCATTAATGAACGCCACCTACTGGAGTTTAGGGTTAATCCACTGGAGTTAGGGTTACAATTTCAACCATCAAAATATCACCAAACAGGCAATGGCTTCATTCAAATGTAGAAGCAATTTTCACACGTTATACCTTGATGGGCGATTTTCTAGTAAGATAATAATGGATAAACGTTTGGTGAAAGAAATCAAACATGTGCATTCAAGTAATAAAAACGAGAAAGAACTATCCGCGACAAGCCTTGTTCTTAGCAAAATAAAAGAAAATGGACACAGTTTTTAGCGAAAACTACATAAAGGCAAACGTCACAAAACGTGTTAGTTTATGTAATTCATTAATAAAATAAAATAAATAAACTATACACACTTATCTTCAAACTTCAAAATAGGTTTTCAGAATGAAAATTTTCCTATTATGCCTAATAAATTCTAAAATATTGGACTTAAAGTGAAAACCATCATGCTTTATTACTACCAAAACTTTTATGCTCATATTGTCATACATTACTTTCCTTATTTCCAGATAGTTTACTGAAGAATTATGCCTGTCAAATAACGACTTAATTAACTAAGGTCTAGTGATAAAGACACGTACAGAGAAGCTTTTGCATGTTGTTCTCAATCACCGTCAGCTCGATTCTATGCTTCGAAGAACGTCCAAAAAACGTCATAGAAAATAGTGTATTTAACTAATGTATTACTTTAACTTTTTCATCAGTGTAAACTTTTAATGCTTATGCAAAGCGTAAATCGTTTTTAAGAACTTAATAATGATTTTGAAACCTTTCTGTTAACTTAATCTGTTACATGAATTGGTGCAGAATATAAATCATATGAAATCCATCCGAGGTTTAAAAAGAACATAATTATCAGGAGAAATTCATCTGATACTGGTGTCGTTCGTACTAATAGAGAACAATGTTGGCTTGAATTAATAATAGATACGTTTAGCGACTGAAAATGCGATTTACACATATTTTAGAGTTAATGGATGTCAAAAACACGTACATGACTCTGCGGTTTTCTTTAAGTGTTTGTATTTTTTAAAGTAACGAGTTGATTGTAATTGTAAGTATTTTCCCTTCGTTTGTTTCTGCAAAACTAATTATCATTTAAATTATTTCTTGTTTCAAATTTTTAATATTATGTATCATATCGGAAACGCTACTTTTTTTTTGAAGTAATTTAGTTTTTACTAGACTTGATTATGATGTTTTGATATATTTTGAGCGCATGTTTTTTTATATAAATTTGGATTAAAAAAAATGTGTGTTAAAAGGAACGTTTTAAACTAAGCTTTCTTCTAAAGTTTATTATATTTGTCATTTAAAGCACAATTGTGTCAGAATCAGCCCGAAACAGATTTCACTCGCTGTGTATTCTACACAGCACAACATAATATACAATTTAAATAACATATATAACTTTTGTTATATTCAGGTATATTAAATATGAAGGGTGTAAAAAAAAAACTTCTACTTAAATCATCAATTTTAATCATCATTATAAAATGAGCAATTTCCAAGTGCAATAATAACTTAAAATTATAGCTGCTTATTACGAATGCACGAGAGCTTAGTGACAATACTCGAATTTCAATCTAATAAAAATCTGCTGCATAAGTTATATAAAGCTGCATTATAAAAAGTTCTCAGGACCTGAAAATTTTAACTATTGGTGTAAGTAAGCGTATTCTAATGGAAACGCGTCTTTGAAACATTAGATATAGAAAAAAAAGTAATTAATTTGAATTTTGACATCTTGAATTTAAATTATGTTTTTCGCAATCACGAGTGTGTGTGTGTGTGTGTGTGTGTGTGTGAGGGCGTGTGTGTTTCTGTCCAGGCATGAGTGTGTGAGTATGTGTGTGTGTATATATGCGTGTATTTGTGTCTGTGTGCAGGCATGAGTGTTTGTGTGTAGGTGTGTGTGTGTGTGTGTGTAGGATATGGATGCAACCTGGAGACGGTTTTCGCTAGAGGAGCAGCATTGTGAGGCCGGTCGACGGTGGTGCTGCAGAGGGAGTATAGGACGCCAAAAACAGTCAAGTGAGAACAAAAAGCAATGTGATTGCTCAAAAAAAAAAAAAAAAAAAAAAAATTAACTTTTTTTGTCGTGAAAAAAAAGATATATATTCCTAATCACAAGCATTATTTTAAACTTTCATAGTCATCAAAGAATATCAGCCTAAACTGAAATGAGTAACTATTACAGTAATAGTTTTTACTTTTGGAACGAGCGCAACATAGTAATAAATCGAAAAATCATGAAAACCACTCTTTTTATTTTCATTAAGAAAGCTAAAAACTGACTTTGATCTTAACGTATTGTTTTTCTTCTTCTTCCTTACAAGTAATTTGCCTTGCAGCATTTCTTCCTGTTTATCATTCTAAAAAATCCGTTCTTTTCAGCAATTCAAGTCGACTCAATGTGCGTTAAAAGGCAGAAAGAAAAGGGAAAAAGATAGCATTCTTTTTCGCTAATAAAAACGAACGTTACGCATGTAGATCGCAAGTACCATTGCTTTATAATCTCCGCAGAAGCTAGAAGTAGAATTTGTGGAAATCTTTGATTCGTAAGAAAACTTTTCAGAAGTAATTTTCAATTTAAAAGAACAGTCACTTTTCCTACTTGCATAAGGACCTTATTTAATTTAGCTTTACCATTTGGCATTAGTTTCTTTTTTTACCTACTTATTCCTGTTTTTTTTCACATTATTGTGAAATGATTATTATTTCAAATTAATTTAAACAAATAGCATTTGCAAAAATCTCAAATTCAAGATTAATAATAGTAGCACAGTATTCGTAAAGCAGATCAAAATAAAAAGTACAAATTCCAGTAAATTTTAAAGAATTTCTAATAAAAAATTAACGTAAAATTAAAAACGTTTTTTGAGGAATTTGAGATGTTTCTTTTGTATTGTTTTAATTAATTATGTTTTTATATATTTTTGATATTTTAAAGTGTTAAGCTGTAAAGCGAATGTTTTATTTGTAATTCGTATTATTTCTAACATTTATGCCGGAACGAAATGATTAAATAATTCATAAACTTGAAACCAAATTTTATCAAATTATAATACGATAGAATATAACTAGGATGTATAGGCAAGTGTCTTTTGGATCAAAATAGTCTTTAGCTCTTAACCACTGAGCAGGCTTATAAAAGGAGGTAAAATTAGAATATTATGTTTGTAATATTGAATGATTGTTCTATGTTGTACTGGATCAATAATACTGAGAGAAAATTTATCTCTTTAGGTAAAAAAAATAAACACTTTTAAAAAATTGAAAAATGAATTTTATGATAGATAAGTATTAGGGTAAGGTCACCAGTAACAGACAAAGGTCCAGTAGCAGACAGTCATAAGTTTGGATTTAAATAATAAGACTTTCAGGCGGGTTAAACTGACGTAGGTAAGATGACCGTGATGACCATGAAATACTGTGCAAACGTCTAATGTTATCAGAGTGAATTTTATGAGCCAGTTGGTATTTACAGGGCAGTGGTGGAAGATTATGAACAGCTACCACGAGGTCAGCTGGTATTTCATGTTCATTTAAATACATTAAGGAGTTAGTTCAAAAAACGAGCTGATGTGTGCATCACATGACTTCCTTCTACTCCAATTTTAATGTCATTTTCCCTATCATTGGCAATTTTAATGTGATTCAATAGTTTACTCTCTAAATATCACCATCAGTGGCCAAATTGAAATCAATTTAAAAATTAAAAAAAAAAAAATCGAAAAATTTGTCGCCAAGTTGGCCACAAAACTTGGCGACCAAAGGACTGGCGATATATCGCCAAGTGTCCGACAAAACATAACACCACTTGAGTCTACATCGAAATTAACAATGATTTCTCCCCAAAAAGGGGCAAAACACCCTCTTAGAAACATCTGAATGCAACCAAAATTGAAGGTGCATAACTAGGCCCCACTAAGAGTCTACGTTCTAAATTTGAACTTTCTAGGACATACCTTTTTTGAGTTATGCGAGATACATACACACACATACACACATACGCACATACATACGTACACACAGACGTCACGAGAAAATTCATTGTAATTAATTCGGGGGTCGTCAAAACGGATATTTCGGGTGTCTGTAGGTTCCTAGGCATATATCCACGTGTGGTCGGGTCGAAAAAAAACCTCAAAATTCATTCGGGGGTGAGAAAAATGGAAATTAAGGCCGATTTTTGAGTGAAAATTTTTTCGCGAATACAATACTTCCTTTTTTTGTAAAAGGAAGTAATAAGGAACTTTTGCATATTTTGAAGAGAAAAAGGCAATTTTGTATATATCACCCACTCTCCTCTTCCTGTCTATTACTGTGTATCATCAGATCGGTGTCTGATATCCATCTGATTTTTCGGTGTCTGTTACTGGGGGACGGATCTTCTTTTTTTTTCAAAATTGAGCAAATGAATATAGAACTACCTCATTCAGAGGATCCAGAAGCAGCCAAACGTTAGATGAGATCTAGTTGCATGAGAGAAAAATAGTTTAAAAAGTCTAAATATATTAAAAGGTTCAGAAAACTTGAAAGCGATGCCTTAAGCATGTCTGTGACTGGTGTCGTTACCTTACTTTGAGCTCGATTGAGCAAAATTTTTAAAAAAGAAACTTCCTAATATTTTAAATAATTACGTAAGGGTATAAGCAATTTATGAAAAAAATTTCATTAGTTCACTTCACATGCTTAATTTTACATGCAATATTTATGGGTATTTCATATCCAAGGAGAATGTCGGAAATCGTCCTGTAGAAGTTGATGCATTGTGTTGTGACCGGAATCAGAGGTCTGAGCTGCAGTTCTCTTTGGTTGTACTGCCTTGGGCGAGGTAAAGGGCAGTGTCTAAAATTTTTTCATTTCTCTCTCTCTCTCTCTCTTTTACTTCCTTTTACAAAAAAGGAAGTTTTGTATTCACGAAAAAATTTTCACTCAAAAATCGGCCTTAATTTCCATTATACTCACCACCGAATGAATGTTGAGTTTATTTTTCAACCCGACCACACATGGATATATGCCTAGAAACGAACAGACACCCGAAATATCCATTTTGACGATCCCCGAGTTAATTACAGCGAGTTTTCTCGTGACGTCTGTATGTACGTATGTATGTGCGTATGTGTGTATGTGCGTATGTGTGTATGTGTGTATGTATGTCGCATAACTCAAGAACGGAATGTCCTAGAACGTTGAAATTTGGTACGTAGACTCCTAGTGGGGTCTAGTTGTGCACCTCCCTTTTTGGTTGCATTCGGATGCTCCAAAGGGGGTCTTTTGCCACTTTTTGGGGGGGGAGAATCATTGTTAATTTCGATGTAAACTCAAGTGGTGTTATAATTTGGCGGACACTTGGCGATATATCGCAAGTCTTTTGGTCGCCAAGTTTTGTTGCCAACTTGGCGATAAATGTGGCGATTTAATTTTTTTTTTTTTAATCTGGTTTCAATTTTGCCACTGTTGTTGATATGTAGAGAGTAAACTATTGAATCACATTAAAACTGCCAATAATGAGAAAATGACATTAAATTGGAGTAAAAGGAAGTCATGTGATGCACACATCAGCTCGTTTTTTTTTATTTTTATTTTTGCCATATATTGCACGTTAGCTTTGTTGTACAGGTTTGCTTATTTGGTTTCAGTTAAAAAAAGAGCGCGAAAAACCGTTGAATTCAAACATTTCTCTGTTGTTATTATGAAATCCAAAACGCGTTTCTTCAAATTTCTCCAAAACGTATTTCAACTGATACTGCCGTTTTTCCAAAGCAGACAGTATAAATATTTGCTTGCTTTACAGTTCCGGAAAATGTTTAGTGCAACAGAAACCACTTTGAGCTGTTTTTATCCATTAACTTTTTTGAATCAATTTTCAGAACGTAAGATTTCAGTATTTATTCTTAGTCAAGCATATCTGACGCATGTGAGTAAGAATGAAAGGTAGGTTAGAGAAGCGTGCAATATATGGGTTAGTGAGGAATATCGAGCAAAATACGCAATATGAGGCGAAGCAAGTTTATTTTTCTTCGGAAAATAAACAATGGAAAAGTGAAATAGTTAAGGCCACAATTTAGTCTTAAAATGCGAAAAATCGGAGGCGGAGATTATTTATCTAATCAAAGGAATTCAAAACAGTCAAGTGAGAAGAATAAGCAATGTGATTGCTCAAAAAAAATATAAATTTGAATTTTGACATCTTGTATTCAAATTATGTTTTTTTCAATCAAGAGAGAGACAAAGAGATTATCATTTATCTTATGTTATCTATTTAAAACAATGAGTTGTTTCTATTTCTTTAAATATTCTAAAAATGAAGATATCAATCAAATCAGCCGTATTCTTCTTCGTTGTAAATGTTTTGTAACATTCAAACCTTGCATTATTCATTAAAACTAATCACCACAAAACGGCATGAAATATGAAATACTTAAGAAGCTCTAAAGCAAAATAATGTAAAACATCTGACTACAAAAAAGTATTTTGTATCAGTTTTTTTTCTGTAAAACTGATTAATGATCCGGTTTTCTTCCTCTTGATTTTTTGTTCTGTTTAATATTTTTGACACAAAAAGAATTAATCACAATTGCAAATTATTTCATCATTAGAAAAAAAAAATATTAAGTCAATGACTTAAGTGCATAAAACACTCATACGCACTTGAGTTATTAAGTATTCATGAATCGTAAAGTACGTTCACTTTAATTTATTGATTATGTTTTTTTTTTTACTGTTTTCAGATTATTTGACATTCAAGGACAAGTTACGTGTAACTTACGGTTGAGAACTCATAATGAATTTAAAGATTTTCGCTCACATCTGTTTCAGTGATTGACTTCCTTAAATGATCTTCCAAGCAAAATCAATTAAGAGGGAAAAAAACTTTTCCTTTCTTAAAAAAAAACTCAACTTTAATTGCTATCGAATAGTTATTTATGGACTTGAAAAGGAAATACAGAACATTAAAGTTAAAAAGGGAAGGATATTTTTGAAGTTGAAAAAAGTGTATGTATTTTATATTTCAAGTTTCAATGGTGATCATTTCTTTTTAAAAGTATTTGCGAAAACCAAATTAGCGCGATAAAATTTCTTTCTTTCCTTTTTTACTTCCTTTTACAAAAAAGGAAGTATTGCATTCGCGAAAAAATTTTCACTCAAAAATCGGCAATAATTTCCATTTTGCTCACCTCCTAATGAATGTTGAGTTTATTTTTCAACCCGATCACACGTAGATATATGCTTAGGAACGTACAGACACCCGAAATACACATTTTGACGATCCCCGAGATAATTACAAAGAGTTTTCTCGTGACGTCTGTATGTACGTAAGTATGTGCGTATATGTGAATGTGTGTATGTATGTCGCATAACTCAAGAACGGAATATCATAGAAAGTTAAAATTTGGTACTTCGACTCCTAGTGGGGTCTAGTTATGCACCTCCCTTTTTGGTTGCGTTTGGATGCTCCAAAGGGGGTATTTTGCCTCTTTTTGGGGGGAAATCATTGTTAATTTCTATGTAAACTCAAGTGGTGTTATAATTTGACGGACACTTGGCGATACATCTCCAGTCTTTTGGATGCCAAGTTTTGTCGCCAACTTGGCGACAAATTTGGCGATTGTTTTTAAATTTTTTTTTAAATCAGGTTTCAATTTGGTCGCTCTTGGTGATATTTACAGAGTAAACAATTGAATCACATTAAAATTGCCAGTAATGGGAAAATGACATTAAATTGGAGTAAAAGGAAGTCATGTGATGCACAAATCAGCTTTTTTTTTTTTTGCATTTTCCTGATTTTTAGACTTTTATGTAGGAGACGAACAACTTCTAGTGATAATAAAGTAAGAAATAACAACGTCAAAACGCACAAATTACTGCAGACACGTGTTTCGGCTTTACAAGGAACGAGTTTTTAATGCAAAAGTAGTGAGCTTATGGATGAAAAGACATCGGATGTCTTTTCATCCATAAGCTCATTACTTTTTGCATTGAAAAGGGGGTTTTTGTAACGCCGAAACATGTGTCTGCAGTAATCTGCAATTTGTGCGTTTTGACGTTGTTATTTCTTCATTTACTATTTAACACAAAGTTATTTAAATATCTAACTTCTAGTGATGTTATGTGATGTTTTTCCGGATTATTTTATTCAAAAACTTAACTTGAAATATTTTGAGTGCTTTATATCAATTGGAAATGGATTCAATTTATTTTTGCTCTGAATACATTCTTTTGGCATGCTATAACTAACTGCAAAATTTGGGAGGAGAGCAGGTTTTATAACTTCGAATCTCAAAAGATTTCTGCGCCAATTACTTCTTTCTTTATCTAAATTAAATCTATATTTCAATTATGCATTAGTGAAATATTACATTTCCTTATTTCAAAGTTTAAATCAGGATTTTTTAGGAAACGTTTTGCGATTTGACTCTTTTCGTTTAAAAAAAATAAGTTTAATGGAACATTTTACTAACTTTAGAGTTTGGCACATAGTTAAAATTAAATTAAAACTTTGATTAGTCTAGTTTATGAAAAAAATAAATAAGGATTTGACTTTATAGAAAAACACTAAACCAGGTAAGTTTTATTTTATTTATATAATCTTCTCAAAAGCCACATTTCAAAAAAAAAAAAAAAAAACTACTTCGCTTCTTCTTCTCTCTCCCCCCCCCCCCTTTTTTTCTTAATTTCTATTTTTAGTAACCACCAATCGACTGTGTTATAATAAAGTACGAAGATTAGCATAAAGTGGGACAAAAAAAAAAAAAAAAAAAATCCCAAAATGCATTTAACACCATTCTTGCTGATTCTTATGTAAAATGACGCCCAATATGACCACTATTTTTCCCCAGCACACACTTTTTTGGAAATAATTCCCGAATCTTTTTCAGTTTCTGACAGTTTCAGAGCCATTATATTATTTTTGGAGTTGAAGGAAGCATTATATTCACCATTAACATTTTACTAAGGGGCCAGAGAGGATAAAAATTCAAAAATTCACGATGTAAAATTAATTTTTTTAAATCTTCAAAGCGCCACATGCTGCATACGAGTCACATCGCAGATCTTCAGTAAATAAACTTTCCGTATCATTTACATTTTTTCAAATATCATTCACAGGCACAATACAAATTAAAAATGAAATTAAGTATACTTATGATACAATATTAATGTGTATTTATGTTTCTGGAGATGCATCTGCCCCTGTAGTCTACCACTTTTTCATAATTTTATTAAATGCATGGATTAAATATAAAGAAACATTAATGATATATTATAAGCATAATCATGAATTTGATGACCCCCACCCAAAAATCTGAAACTGCAAGGTTTTTTTTATAAACGTCTCGCATACTTAATTTCATTTTAAACCTTTAATATTTCTGCTAACGCAACTTGAACAAGTATAAATAGTGCGGGAGGCTTTTTACTGAAGACCTGCGATGTGAATCGTATGCAACATATGCCACTTCCACAATTTTTCAGTTTTTATTATTTATCGAATTTTTCTTCATCTTGAAACTGCTTTCGTACGTAGTGCTCTTAAGAGTAATGCTGATACTTTGTTTTTTAACCGAGAAATATGTTTAAAAAAGTATGTGAAAAATCCGGGAAAAAAAGGTTTTGATTATTTTTCAAATATTTTAAAGGGAAATCACACCATGACGAACCTTTTTTCGCTGCAAGCGTTAATGGTTTTGGACTTTTACTTCTCAAGAAATTCAGAAAAAATGTTAACAGTAAATAAAATGCTTTCACTCCCCCCCCCCCATATGAAAATAGTGACTCTAAAGGTATTGAAAATTGGGGAAAAAAATAAAAATAAGGTGCGTAATTTTCAAAAAAATCTTGGTTGATGGAGAAAAATGTTGGTCATATTTGAATTTAGGAGGTCATTTTTATGTAATCTCAGCAAAAATTGTATCAAAGAGTTTTAATCATTTCCTTTTTTTTTTTTTTTTTTAATGTTTATTTCGTTTTTGCCGCACCAGTGCAACTGACAAAAACCGTAGATACTTATGCGCCTGGGGTGAAAAGAACGAAAAAAATATTCAAATTAATTAATGCGTCCGAAAATGCAGATAGTAGTAATTCCTAAGTTTTCTCTCAGATTTGGTCTTATCTAAAGAATTCTTAGACCAGAGTAAAATAATTTAATAATTCTTTTTTCGTGGTTTAAAAAGAAAGAAATATATTTTACTGCATAATTTTTTTAGAATAATTTCTTGGTTTCAGATAGCAATTCTCCTGGATTCATGTAAAATGTTAATATAAAGTTTGAGGTAAATGAGTGAAAGCTATTTATTGAAATCTGAAAACGAATGATCAAAATTTTGTGTATTTGAAAAATTCTAGCTAGAATTTAGCTTTGATTGTCACCAATTTGAAGTCAAAAAATCATGATTGGATGACATGCAAAGAGCTGAAAGTGTTTTTGCTTGCTTCCTGGTCAACACGCTGGCAATACCAAGCATCTTTACTTCCTTCTTCCGTGAACGTGATAGTCGAAGAAGAAGAGTCACTGGATCGTCAGGGAGTGGTTGCTTAGGAAAGCATTAGAGCCGTGGTGGCCTGATCGGTAAGGCATTGGACTTGGGGCCGGAGGGTCTCGGGTTCGATCCTCGCTAGTCGAAGATCCACCGTCGTCATTAATGGCAGACTGGGCGACGATAAATATGCTGGTGGTCACAATGTCCTCCAAGTGAAACGATACCTCTGGGGATGCCAGACCAGAAAGTTATTCACCTTTTGGTCTGGTTCTAAATTCTCGAACAGTCCATAGATGGCACAACCATCTATTGTGTTGTCTTCTGAAGGCAAGGCGCCTGGCACGCAGTCCTTCACTGTTTGAGGTCCAGAGGTCCCTTTGATAGTTGATAGGAAAGCATCAAAACCTAGAAACAAAAATATGGGAAAGAAAAATTTTATTGAATCCAGTAAAGGTCTGTTACAGCCCTTTAAAAATTCAGTTTGGTGTGATGACACAATAGTTAAAGCTGTACCTAAAGAAAGAACGTGTTTTAAACACCTAAGAGTTACATGAAGAGAGTTTTTTGGACAAGTTTTCCAAAGACTGTCGGAAGTAAAAATAAAGGAGGATGTTTTTGTAGATATAGGTTTTCATAAACTTTTTAAAGACACGGTGTTGTAAATTAAAATACTTTTATGTAGAAAGATTCGTTAGAAAATTTCTTGGGATCTCCAATGACTGCATTTTTAAACCAATCGGGGAAAATGTGAATGAAAGTGAAAAAATTGAATTGCTCTATGAATTTGTAAATACATACCCAAAATTCGCATTTTAATTCATTTGTCAAAAAATCTTAAAGTCCATAAGTAATAGTGAATGGCAAAATTAAAGACTTCCTCACTATATCAAGAAGACGGAGGTAAATTGAATGCCTGGTGAACTACTGTTCAATGTTATGCTGAGAAGACTTGCGTACTCCAGGATGTAGTAGTTTTGGATATCTGCTCTAATTAATAATATTTCTGATCAATAAAAGTTCATTTATATGTCGCATATTATTTCCAATAGTTTGACATATTATTTGGTTTTAAGTAAAATATTTACAATTTTTTTCAAAACACCTTCTTGTTCCAGAATATATGAAATAGTTAGGTTTTTGCTAAGCATTTAAGTCCATTTTGTGGAAAAATCTTATGTGATTGAGAACATTTGATTTCACATTCAAAATCTGCACACCAAGTAACTGTAAAATTATGTCATTAGAGTACAAACATTGTAATGATTCATCTTTCGCGGATACAGTCGAACCCGCTTAATGGAATAGCAAATTTACCCCTAAAATGTATTCTAATAGGCGGAACATTCCATTATACGGGATCAAAATAACAAATTAAGTTTGTTTGGTATATTGAAAATTTATTACACTAAGCGAGATATTCTTTTAGCCAATATTCTAATAAGCGGTCTCGACTGTATGTGTAACTACTAATTAAAATAATACATTGTTTACTATATAGTGATATTTACTGAAACACTCAAAAACTTTTCAATACATATGAAACAGAAAAGTGATATTTACAGAACATTTGATCTGCTTGGGACTTTTATCTTGCTACGTATAACGTAAAAGCAAATTCGTTAACTCGTTTAAAAAATTGGGATCATAAAAAGTTAGGTATTTTCTGTTGAGTAGTATGATATGCAAGTAAATATTCAAAAACACACAAAATGACTAATAACTGAGAAAAATTGCACAACATGCCTTTCTTCCGGCTAGTTAAAAAAAGTTAACGAGGTAACTTTCTTTTTGTTAATTTGAAAGACATTAAAGTGATTTATAAACTTTTTCTCTGTAACACATAGCATACTGCCAGTTAAAAAAACTGCTAAAATATTGTATTCATTCATCTTCAACAACTTCAGTTGTGTCGCAAATTACGCACTACGAGTGTACCAATAAAGGAAAAAAAATCTTACTTATTAAATTAAAAGATTCATTCAACTCTTCTCATTTTATTATTTTAAAGCCTCAAATCTTCAAAGGAATTGGTTATATGAATGTTTAAGCTTTTTTGTAAATTATTTTTAATTACCTTACTATATTCATTTAACTGTGAAGGTAGGTTATACTTTAAGTATACAACTTCTAAGAAAAAAAAGGTAACGGGAAAGAGTTACTTTTTCTTAATTATACTATTTACATAACCGGAAAATTCAATAGTTTCTTTAAAATGACAAAGTACACATATGCAAATATATTTTCTTTTTTTGTGACTGGCCTTAAGTTTTCATTAAAGAGTCTAGGTTTTGTCCATAAAAACAAGTTTAAGAATGAATACTTTTTAGCACGAAATTAAATTAATTTACTCATAGCTCTTATTATACTCCATAACTTCTCTAGAAATTCAGCTAAAGCATATATATATAAAAAAAATGTATTAATTTGAATTTTTGGCTTCTTGAATTCAAATTATGTTTTTCGCAATGACGAGCGTGTGTGTGTGTGTGAATGCGCGTGTGTGTTTGTGTAGGCGCATGCGTGTGGGTGCGTGTGTGTGTATGTATGCATGTGTGTGGGTGCGTGTGTGTGTATGTATGCATGTGTGTGCATGTTGTGTATGCAGTGCTGTGTGTGTACGCGCTCGTGTGTGTAGGCGTTCGTGTGTGTGTGTGTGTGTGTGTTTGTAGGTATATGTGTTTCTGTCTGTGTGAAGGCATGAGTGTGTGTATATGTATGTGTGAGTGTAGGAGTGTGTGCTTATGTCTGTGCGCAGGCATGAGTGTGCATGTGTGTATGCGTGTGTGTGTGTAGGATATGGACGCAACCTGGAAACGGTTTTCGCAAGAGGAGCAGCATCCTGAGGCCGGTCGACGGTGGTGCTGGCAGAGGGTGCTGGTGGGAAAATAAAATGACAGGAATTCAAAACAGTCAAATGAGAACAATAAGCAGTCGTGATCGCTCAAAAACTTTAAAGGTTTGAAAAAAACGGGCAAATCTTTCAGCTAACTCCTTATGCAATCTAAAATTTTAATATTTATAATTGATAAGAAGTCATCAATCCAAGCTTCTTATCCCAGAAATAAGTCTTTTTTCTTCTTAAATGTAATTGAAGATTTGAAATTGAAATGTAGACTCAAGTTTACGAAGCAATATTTAACTAATGGAAAAAAAGTCACATAAAAACATTTATGCAAGGTGAAGCTTAACAATAAAAAAGCATTTATTAATAAAACGCTTGAGTACGCGGCTTTTACTGAAGAAAAACAGAGTTTAGGTCAACGAATAAGGATTTGTTAAAATAAATCGAATATCCAACGTAATTCAAGCACAACTTTAAACAAAACAATGCAAATAACTCCTTATAGATTAAAATAGTGTTCCTCCATCAACACAAGAGCTCTCAACACTCAGTAATAGCTAAGTCGAGAAATGAGCATGACTTTTTGGGTAAACGTGACTTTATCAGTGGGCAAGCTTTGACTTCACAATGACTTTAAATTTCAATCTAAAGCACCCACGTTTCATATTGGAGCTGGATAGATATAAGGGTGGGTCGAAAAACATTTTCCTTTTCTAATCAACTTTAAATAGTGTGGAAAAGCTAGTGCATTGTCATCCTAATAACAGGGAAAATAATTTAAAAAATTAGAATTTTTTTTTTTTTTTTGAAATCGCACAAAAGCCCTCAAGTATAGGAAAAATGGAAAAAATCAGCCATTTTTAAAAACGTATATTTTTTTCAAAGAAAAAAAAAACTTCCTTTTTAATAGTATAAAAAATACACTTTGTCGTTCCCGAAATGTATAGAAAAAACTTGGGGGCACATCGTCGGTCATTTGAATTCACGCAGAAAGCCTTAAAATACCATTTTTAAAAGAAAAATTGCATTATTTCAAAAATTCTTAAGCTGACATAAAGTTCTTTCTATTTGAATACTACCATCCAAATATTCTGAACACATGTTGTTGGTCCCGGCGAATGCTATAAAGAATCCAGTCTCCCTTTATAATGAACGCCACCATAATCTGAACACTTTTGTTTGATCTCATGGGTTTTCAGAATAAATAGAATCCACAGCATTTGATTTTTTTTAATTCGTCATATGCAATAAACGTTATCGATTATCTCCAAATTATTTTATATCAGCATCAGTCTGAAATGGTTTTCAAAAGAAATCATTTGCTTTAACTGACTATCAATTAAATATAAATAAAATAATAATATGCAGACACCAAGGCTTCTGAACCAGAAATTCCCATAAGTAAATGCTTGACAGTTATTTTCTCTCCAGCTAGCTTTGTTTAACCCTAGAGAAGTCGCGCTTCGGTCGATTCCCCGCCCGTTGTCAGATATTTCGCTCTATCCCACCACCCCTTATTCTAATAATGGGGCCCATCTGTGTAGCTGAAGGTCAAACTCTCCCCAACCCGCCCACTTAGTTCTGAGAATTTTCGTCGGTATTTCAAGGTTGCATAGCTTTTGGAAATGTATGTTGGTCACTTAGACCAATAGCGCGCCATCCTAGTCGGGTGTCATTTTCTTCCCAGCACTTCCTTTCTTCTGCTTTTGTCTCACGGATCGCTACGGTGGGGAAAAGACCGAAGCGCGAGCACTAGCGAAACAAAAGGAAACGCGACTTCTCTAGGGTTAAGAATATTGCACTATTGTTTTAAGCAGTATGTTTATTTCTATTTAAAAAAGTACATAATTTTAAAACCATTCATTTCAATATAATGCGATATGGAAATGCTATCCGACTGAAATTAGTTACATTTCTAAATTGCTTCATGAGATTAATAAGACTTTTTCCCAGTAAATGTAACAAACCTTTATTACAAAAGCTAAAGCATAAGAATTGCTGAGAGAAAGATTTAAAAAACAATAGCTCTTTCATTTAACTGAGTTTGCTTTTAAATCCAAGGGAATAAAAAGCATTAAACTTAACGGAACAAAAAAATGAAGATATTAAGCTAGAATGGGAAATTAAATGAACATTGAATTTACATGCCCTTTTTTTTATGAATGTCGTTTTCAACGCTGGGCTCCAAAAAATTAAATCTTATTTAAAAGAAACTCTCATTACAGCTATTTTCTAAGAAGAACAATTCATTTTTTCCCTCCAAGCTCTCCGTCTTACTATGTAGATCAACTAAATCTTGTTTCCAAATCCGTTGCAGTCTTTTATCTAATGAAACGGAACATGTAAGAAACATTACATTAGGAAAAATGTTCTCTTATAAGCGGAAATTAAGTTTCATAAAGAAAGTCTTTTTTCGACTTCCTTTCTCCCTAAATTATTTCTGTATTTATCTCGCATTTTTCCCCCAAAGCGGCTAAATGTTAATTTTCTTAACGTTTTAAAGAGATAATTTAGCCGATTGTAATGATATGTAAAACTTTTCTAACGTTTAAAAAATACACTTAGAAAAAAGGAATTACTTCATAGTTGATTGCTTTTTCTTTCTTGCCTTAAAATTTATGCCTAAAACTTAGCAACCAGTTTTTCTTTCTTGCATAAACATGTAAAAATCAAGGTTCAAAAGAAATGCGGGGAAGATCTACTGAAGTTTAGCACAAAATGTACAAAACGTTTAAGAAATTTAATTTTTTTATAATACAGGGTGTTAATAGTCTTGTATTGATAAAAACAATTCATTAAAAAATATTTTTCAGATGTAAACAGATTTTTTTTCCCTTATCTCAGAAGGTAGCCCTAGAGAAGTCGCTCTTCGGTCGATTCCTATTCCGAGTCACAACTGACTTCAACTGTATTTATTTCAAGGACTGCATACTAAGTGCCGTGCCTCCATTATTTTTATATACCGATAGATGGCAGCACCATCACTGGATCGAAGAGTTAATGAGAATTTAGAACTAGTCCAGGAACTAATAGCTAC
Organism: Uloborus diversus; assembly: GCF_026930045.1. Lineage (NCBI taxonomy): Eukaryota > Metazoa > Arthropoda > Arachnida > Araneae > Uloboridae > Uloborus > Uloborus diversus. The sequence continues at coordinate 14,427,743 of NC_072735.1, forward strand.
CTGGTGCTAGCACCCCCAGAGGTAGCACCCCCCTTGAGACCACGAGCATATTTAACGTCGCCCAGTCCCCTTTAATGACGAAGGTGGATCTTCGACCTTTGAGGTTCGAACTCAGGACCCTCCGGCCCCGAATCCGACACTCTACCGATCGGGCTACCACGGCCCCTTCGGTCGATACCCCACCCGTTGTCAGATATTTCGCTCTATCCCAAAACCCCTTATTCTAATAATGGGGCCCATCTGTGTAGCTGAAGGTCACACTCTCCCCAACCCGCCCACTTAGTTCTGAGAATTTTCTTCGGTATTTCAAGGTTGCATAGCTTTTGGAAATGTATGTTGGTCATTTAGACCAATAGCGCGCCATCCTAGTCAGGTGTCATTTTCTCCCCCGGCACTTCCTTTCTTCTGCTTTCGTCTCACGGATCGCTACGGCGGGAAAAAGTTCGAAGCGCGAGTATTAGCGTAACAAAAGGAAACACGACTTCTCTAGGGGTAGTTTTCACGACGTTAATACACCCCAACGTGTGCTCATTGTGCAGTTGTGTGAAGATTTAGAAGATTTTCAACTTCGCGTAAAGCACTAGAGCAACAAGAACTTACTCTCTGGAAGGGGGGGGGGGACAGCATATTTCTTGTATTGATATAAACTTTCATACTAGAATCGGCCATATGTGTTAAAATCAAAGGTGCCGGGAGATTTACCGTTATAATTCCCCTCGCTGCGTCCCAGGAAGTCTTTTCTTCATAGACGCCATTTTCAGTTTTAGATATTAGCACCATCTACATGCATTCAACTAATATTGTATCTTCAGGGAAAATACTTGATGAAATAAAGATAAAAGCAATACATATGCAAAAATTATAAATAGTTTTTTTTTCTCTCTTATTTAATTTTCTTTATGAGGGTAAAACTTCAAAAACATCCTGCATACACTGTAAAAAAAATCCGAAACGTTACTGGTTATTTCCGTGAAACGTTTTGGTATTTTAAAGGCTTTCACCTATTTCCCCGCAAAATCAAGTATCTTCGCAAAAAAATTTCCTGAATTGCTAAAAGACGCACGAATGCAGACTTTTCACTGCTGTGAGAAATGTTTTTTGCTACCAGTTTAAAGGTTGACTGAGCGTGTTTATTAAGAGTATCGGCTTCAGTTTGATTACGGCCCATCTGGATTGTCTAAGCTCCCAATGGGAGCAAATAAGTCAATGCATAGCTGCAGCTTTGCGATGCAGGCAAGGAATATATTTGGTTCTTGCGTAGCTTTGGCCATAGTTGCGCTAATACTTCTGGAGCTTTCTTGAGAAATTAGGAAGGTTCTAATCAAATACATAAAACTTGTTTCCTTTTTCTAGAAGGCTCACTACTGGGTTTTACAGGGGCAATTTCCCACTATTTCAGAAAGGTTACTGACTGTTATCGGAAAACGTTCCTGGTTTTTTAAAAGATATGTTACTGGTTGAAATTGGGCACATAAGCTGCCTATTATTTTAAAGGAACGTTTCTGAATCGTTTTTAAAGTGTACTTAACAAACGCACACTCACAAGATATTTGAGTAAAAATTTCAACGAAACACATGATATAGAAATGATTTACCGAAAGAAGTAAGTGTTTAATTCGCTCTGTAAAAAATGTCACCAACGTAGTATTTTCTAATTGAATTCATTTTGTTATGATTAAATTGAACTACGAGGAAACATGTTTCACTGTAAAAACGATTCAAAAACGTTCCTGGAAAATAATAGGCAGCTGTTTTGTCCAATTTCAACCAGTAACATATCTTACAAAAACCAGGAACGTTTTCCGATATAAGGGCAGTAACCTTTCTGAATTATTGGGAAATCGCCCCTGTAAAAGCCAGTCATGAACCTTCTAGACAAATTAATTATACTTAATGTATTTGATTAGAATCTTCCTGATTTGCTAAGAAAGCTCCGAAAGTATTAGAGCAACCATGGCCAAAGTTACGCGAAAATTACAATCAAGAACCAAGCAAATTCCTTGCCTGCAATTCGTGCCTAGCAAAGCTGCAGCTAAATAGTGACTTACTTGCCCCCATTGGGAGTTAAGTCAAGCTGGACTAGCCGTAATCAAATTGAAGCCGATTCACCTAATAAACACGCTCAGTCAATCTTTAAACTGGTAGCAGAAAATATTTTTCACTCCAGTGAAAAGTCTGCATTCGTGCATCTTTTAGCAATTCAAGAAACTTTTTGCGAAGATACTTGATTTTGCGGGGAACTAGGTGAAAACCTCAGAAATCCCGAAACGTTCCACGGAAATAGCCAGTAACGTTTCGGAATTTTTTTACAGTGTTCAATTGAACAGTCAACTTAATACACAAGTCCAATGATAAATTTTTATCACTTTCGAAGTAGTCAAGAGTTATATACTACATATAAAAACACTCTTGTTCAAGTCAAATAAAATGGTAAGACAAAATAAACGTAGTTGATATTCTAGCCACATATTTGAATGTTTATATCAGACAACTTTTCAACTCATCGTAAAAATTCAAATTATAAATTGAACAAAACAAAGGGGAAAAAATCGTCCAAACTTCCACAAGACGCTCTCGGAAACGGTTGTAATGAAAATGCAATTTACTGAGGAAAGAACGTTTCTGTCACATGCATATCTGTTAACTTGACACTGCTGCCAAATAAGTAATTGCAATTTTGTTTGTGCAGTATCATATTGCATGACACATTCTCATTCGAAAAACTGGCAAGTGAAAATGCCTGTCTAAAGTAGAATTTGATACATTTTTGCTGGAGCATTATATTTATAGAAACTTTAATTTTTGCAGGGCTGTAAATATATTTTTCCATGTTTTATTCCATCGGTTAAACCGAGAAAAATAATTCCTTTAAGTGGCTTTTTTGAAACTGGTGTTTAAAAATTATGTTTTTTTTCCGTTATTAGTATTAGCACATTAACATCAGTTAAAAAAATAAAGGATTTAAATCAATAAAAAAGAACTAACATCATTTTTACTAAGAGTAGTTTTTATTATTTTATAATGTGCGTAAAATTAGTTGAATTAGAAATGTTCATAGTTTGACTCTTCAAAGTATATTTACTTTCACCAGTACTGATCAAAATGGATATTATGTTTTTTACAAACTTCCCAGGAATAAGTGAATCATCCATTTTGTCAATGGGGTTGTTTCCTTCTGTCAAAAGTACTACTTTTAGTCACTGAAATTGGTAGAATAAGAAAAAAAAATAACATGGACCCAGAAAATACTTTTTTTCCTAACAGTTATTTTTTTTATCATTTTTTTAAAATGTCCGATTTTAAAAACAAGGCGTGGTCTTTAAGACGTCACAAATGATGCAATTTGGCGCATCTTTCTACCACGTTTCCACGTTATGATAATCAAGAAGCGAATTAAATATTGCACTCTGCGCTTGCTATCAACCATATCGTTGCCAATACACGTGAGTAAAGAAGCGAATTAAATATTTTTCTCCGTGAATGGCAACACTAAATGGCATTTCATCATTTGTGATGTCACACGACAGAAACGTAAACAATGAAAGCGCACCGATTTAAGTAATTTTTTTTTAAATATTAAACTTGAACAATTTATTTGAAAAATGGTCAGATGCTGTATGTTTAAGCATCCTCTTTCACAAAAAAATACTTTTAAAATTTTGGAAACGACCCCATTGTACAATCATTATTTAGAAAATTTGAATTTAAACCACTTCTTTTAAAAGATATAATCCAAATGGAACGAGATTTGAACTTCAAACCTTATTGCTAACTCACTCCGCGGTCTATGAATTTACAAATTTTAACTTTATCGTTATAATTGCAATACTTTGCTTTAAAAAGAAATCAGAAGTAGTCGTGCACGTTTGTGTCACCTAGAACAGCTACTCAGAACGGTTACCTATAATCTGGAAAAGTCAGACGTTCAGCTGTTTAAACCATAGACTAATAATAAGAGTAGACCGAACTTTCCCAGGCTTGCTGATGAAAAAATTGGTTCATGGATACATCATGTGACTGGTGGGAGGCTTGGCGAAAACTTTGGCAGCATGGTTGCTAGATGGCAACATTATCTATAGTTTGGCACTCGACATGTATTTTAAGACGTAATGTGTTTTCATTATAATTCTCTCCAGGTGCAGAGATTGAACTGTTTTTCTTTTAGTTATGCATTATTTTGACATTAGTAATTAGTTTTTGATCACAGTTTTCAGTAACTTTTATTTCATTTGGAACTGCTACGTCAGCGTTGGCGTGAACGTAATGGCGTAAATGTTTTGCGTTAACGCAAAAATGTACTAATCGGTATCTTAAATTTATATTGTAGGTAAACATCTTACCGTTTGCTGATTCTTTTTGAGCGCTTGCACCTTTAATTGCTTGGAGAGTTATTGAAATTGACTAAAGAAAAAGCACAATACTATCTAAGCGAAAAACTCACTATATTAACAAAATATTTACAACTTAGAATAACAAATTTACAAATGGGACTCTATAAAAGATCATTCTCCGTGTTTCATCAATTCTATTTATATTTATTTTATTTCTCAAGCGGGCGTTGATTGTCTGCTACGATCAACGCCCGCTGTTGCTAGGATATCCACCAGTCACATGGTTTGGTTTATGAGCAGCAAAAGGGTTGCCATAGCTAGGTTTATTCTTATTATTAGTCTATGGTTTAAACGAATTTTAATAGCAAATGGAAATTTGCCATGTGTGCTTCCAATCTACAAAATAATAACTGTAGCTATCATTCTCTGATCTAATTACTTTTGAGCAATGCAAACAATTATTATTTATCTTTAAATGGTATATTTGTTAGAAAGAATTTTTAATTTTAAATAGACTGCATTTTATAGATAGGGAAAGGTTGCTTCAATCGGCCACTTAAGCAAAATCATCCTTACAATTGACAAATTTGGCGATATAACTCTATTGATCATTTTAGTGTAAATATTATTTTTCTTACTTTACTAGAAAACCAGCCGTGTTTCTACATTTGAGCGAAACAAATGCCTGTTTGGTGATATTTTGATAGCTGAAATTTTAACCTTAACTCCAGTGGATTAACCCTAAACTCCAGTAGATAGCGTTTATTGTTGACCACATTTTCGTTTTTTTCATTCTCCTAAAATTAGTCTTATCAGTAAAACAATAAAGTTACCGGATCCAGTTCAGCCTTGTCGAAATAAAGCATTTCTCTGCACGACAAACATTACAAAAAAATAATATCAAATTGTCATGGCGAGGAGCAAGTTTCATTGTTCATGCCGCCAGGAGCGTTACTCGATCATTCGCTATTATATATAGTACGAGGATATACCACACTGTAAAAAAATTCCGAAACGTTACTGATTATTTCGGTAGAACGTTGCAAGATTTCACGGGGTTTCATCTATTTCCCCGTAAAATCAAGCATCTTTGCAAAAACATTTCATTTATTGCTACAAGTTGCATGAAAACAGACTCCTCACTGGTGTGAAAAATAATTTTAGTTACCAGTTTAAAGATTAACTGGGGGTTACTTCGAGTATGGCCCGTCCAGGTCGACTAAGCTCCAAACGAGAGCGAGTAAATCTCTAGATAGCATCAGTTTTGCAAGGCAAAGGATATGCTTGATCCTCACTTGCAATTCTGCCATAGCTTTGGCCATGGTTGCACTGACGCTTTTAAAACCTTCTTAGCAACTCCGGAAGTTTTAAATCAATGGCATTAAAACTAATGGATTTCCCTTGAAGGTTCTAAACTGGCTTTAACCAATCTTTCTGTTAAATATGGTGAGAACACCATATTTAACAGAAAGATTTAAGGATATATTAAGGAAGGTTACTGACTTTTAGCGGAGAACATTCCTGGTTTTTTCAAGGTATTTTACTGGCGGAAATTGGGCACATTAGCTGCCCATGATTTTCCAGGAACGTTTCTGAATCGTTTTTAATCGTTCGTAATAAATATCTGGATAGCATCAGCTTTGCAAGGCAAGGGATATGCTTGATCCTTACTTGCAATTCGGCCATAGCATTGGCCATGGTTGCACTGACGCTTTTAAAACCTTCTTAGTAACTCCGGAAGTTTTAAATCAATGGCATTAAAACTACTGGATTTCCCTTGAAGGTTCTAGACTGGCTTTAACCAATCTTTCTGTTAAATATGGTGAGAACACCATATTTAACAGAAAGATTTAAGGATATATTAAGGAAGGTTACTGACTTTTAGCGAGAACATTTTTGGTTTTTTTAAGATATTTTACTGGTGGAAATTGGGCACATTAGCTGCCCATGATTTTCCAGGAACGTTTCTGAATCGTTTTAAATCTTTCGTAATAAATATCTGGATAGCATCAGCTTTGCAAGGCAAGGGATATGCTTGATCCTTACTTGCAATTCTGCCATAGCTTTGGCCATGGTTGCTCTGACGCTTTTAGAACCTACTTAGTAACTCTGGAAATTTTAAATCAATCGCATTAAAACTACTGGATTTCCCTTGAAGGTTCTAGACTGGCTTTAACCAATCTTTCTGTTAAATATGGTGAGAACACCATATTTAACAGAAAGATTTAAGGATATATTAAGGAAGGTTACTGACTTTTAGCGGAGAACTTTCCTGGTTTTTTCAAGATATGTTACTGGCAGAAATTAGGCATATTAGCTGCCCATAATTTTCCAGGAACGTTTCTGAATCGTTTTTACAGTGCATTTTGTATGAGTTAGAACTATGAAATATTAAGTAATATAAGAGAAAAAATATAGCGTCACTATCTCAAGTTAAGATACTCGTCTCTTTCATTGGACCGAGAAGCTTCTACGAAAAAGCCGGTAGCATTTTTTTAAAATATGTACCCCTTTAATTCAGGTCAGTAAAAGTTTTTAAAAAGTTTTCACCATGATTCATAAATATAAAATGCTGGTTTTAATCCAACACGGACCACCAGAAAATATACTGAAACTTATTATTTTGAGCTTTGCATTAGCTTAAACATTAGCAACCTTTAAAATACTATTACATTTCATGTTTTTGTTTATTTTTAAGCTTTTAACGTGATACGAAGTAAAGCGAAAACTTTATTTATACTCTGAATCCTCTTTAGCATCTGAAGCTAAATGCTTAAATAATCCTCACACACGAAATAGCCAAAACCACTGATTGAGTAACGTTCTGACGTCACCAATAATGAAACTCACACCATAGCATTGTTGTAGCATCAAAAATTCTGTAAGATGTTTATAATTCGCAACTCCAGACCTCGAATACGTTACCTTGCGATAATTAACAATACTAAGGAAAAAGGTAAAACATTCCATTCCACTGGTTTTGTTTGGGGTAAATTACAGGCTTCAGACAGTTTGTGATGTAATGTAATTTCAGAAGAATAGAAAAGAGAGCTTTCCACAAACACGATGAAAAATGACTGTCATTCCCTAAGCGTCAAAGCAGGTTATAAGTTACGGCATTTGTTTGTTTTACCTTTTTCATTCGCCATTAAACAGCGGCTGCAGCGCCCCCTATAATTTATTGGAGTTGCAAATTCGATAATATTTTTGGCAACTGCAGGGAAATGCTTAATTTTGACAAGGCTGAACTGGATCCCGTAACCTAATTGTTTTACTGGTAAGACTCATTTCATGAGAATGTAGAAAAGAAAAAGTGGTCAACAATGAACGTTCTTTACTGGAGTTTAGGGTTAATCCAGTGGAGTTACGGTTAAAATTTCAACTATCAAAATATCACCAACACAAGCAATTGCTTCGCTCAAATGTAGAAGCAATTTTCACCCGTCATACCTTGACGGATTGATTTTCTTGTTACAATATAATGCTGGAGCTCAATGAAAAAGCCGATCCAATGATATCAACCTTACCCAACTGATTTTAACTGATATTTATTTCATAAATATTTGCTTTTTTTGGTGCAAATCACGAATTGCTTATTATTCTACTTAATCAAAGTCAACGTTGCTCTGATTTTTCAGATTACCATAACGACGGTTACTTTTAGAGCGAAATTTTCGTCGCCATGGTTACAAAATATCTGCGATTTGATTTTATTCACATTCTTTTCAGGGTTAAAGCTCGAGCAGACTCTCACTGTTTTTTAAATTTATTTTTTATAGATATGCGCCGTATTACCTGTTTTAGAAAAACACTCGGTCATAATTCGACGGGTGCAGATGTCTTGACCTTTCCCATTCCATTTGTAAAACCGAGAAAACCAACGAGTTGAGTCCTATCGCGATTCATGATTGCAAAAACATTAATTTAAATTCAATACGTTAAAATTCAAAAGTTTTGGGAATTTTCTCTTGAATTTGATTTGATAACATAATCGTAAAGTAGTACATTTGACTCTAATGCAAACTATACAGAGATCAAACATAGGAAATCATCTAAGTAGTTATTGTATTTCTATATTTCAATCAAAAGAAAAGATTTAGTTCAGTGATATTTAACTAGAAATACAAATTGTAGTCAATCAACTAATTAGTATTAGTGGTTAAAACACTCGCAAATTAATTGCACACAAAAGATACACAATCGTTTCCAAGATCCTTTCGAAAATCTCGCAATTTAGAAGAATTGTTTTGGGGATTTCCAATTTTCAATAGTTTTAGAAATGTTTGTTTACAACAACATGAAACATATCAGCAACGAAAACTAATACATCGCCATCTAATCTCCCTTCCCAAATCTCAAAGCTTTCTTATGGTTTTAGACGAGGTTTTATTAATATTTACTGGCTTAGCCAAGATCGTAAATTGGAAACACCGCTTATGAATTTGTTTCAATATTGAACCATGTACAAAACTTTAGTTTCTATGTTCTGAAATGTAGGATTTATGCAAAACCAAAGAATATAACATAAATCCTAGCAAATTCAGTTTACTTTTACTCTTATTGCAAAGTTTTCTAAATTTATGACACGTTGTTTAATTAAATGTGCGTACTTCCTTTCTACTTCAGAAAAGATATTAGATTCTGTTTTGCTATGTCAAATCTGTAAGAGTAACAAATGTGTGTCAGGTTATTTTGAAGTTAAAAATAGAAAGGAAAATAAAACATGAATTTTTCAATTTATTAATTTTCGGAAAAAGATATTAGTCGAAAAACAGTTTTTTTTTAAATAAACAAAAACGGTTTTGGGGCAACAGTATTATATCAACAGTATTATATCAGTATTATATCACGAGCAAGAAAAAATTATTTTACCACTTCAAGTAAGTTACTAGGCTGATTCTTTTAAAAACTTGATGAATATTTTTCATTTTATTCATTGCTGGCTTGTTTCGTCAATTAAGGTATATACGGTATGTCTGTCACCCCCCCCCCCCCCACTCATAACCTTTGAGTGAACAGTCTGATTTGAAACTTTTTTTTTTTTTTTTTTTTGTGTAAATAATTCGGTTAGGACAACTCGTTTGCAAATTTCATTTTTTGATTTAAACAATTTTTCGTTCAATTTTGGACAGCTGAAAAAAACTTTATATTAGTGCCTAAGAGGAAATTTAAGAAAGATATAAATCTTGAACTTATATATATATATATATATATATATATATATATATATATATATATATATATATATATATATATATATATATATATATATATATATATATATATATATATATATATATATATAAGGCGAACTCGCTTCAAACAAAGTTTGTTTTAAAAAGCTCTTGCTGAAAAAGATGTATAGAAAAGTTTCTTTTTTTCTTTTTTTTTTTTGATAGAGCTATTTGAAAGGATTTATTTTGGTCAATATAAAATATTTTAACATTGAGGACTACTGGAGAAGAGGAGTTTTTATGCATTTATTTCAGTAGATGAGGGAGGAATGTTTCGTTTTTAGAAATCAGCGTAAAATGTAAAAAAAAGTAAGTTTTAGCAGAATACAAAGTCATATCTAAATGAGGAAATATTGATTAGATGCTAGAAAGTCGACATTGATACACGGGAAAGCAGCCTTGTTCAGTTCAGGACGAAACTTATTGTTAAATTTAAAGGAATGATATTTATTAGGGTAGGAACTCTAGCCAGAAAAGTTTTGTGTTCGGATTAGTTATTTTTGTCGTCTATTATAGAGTGAAAATCATTTTTATCATTTTCTTTTAACATAAGACATTGTTTTCAAAACAATGTCTGCAAATTCGTGTATACTTACTCAGAAAACCGTTGTTATTTATTAAATACTAGCTGTACCTGACGCGCGTTGCTACGCCAACAAAAAAAAAAACAAAAAAAAAAAAAAAAAAAAATAAAATTCATTATACTGATTTTCATGACAATCGGTTGAACGGGGCAGAAGTTGCTACTCTGCAGTGCCACCTGGTGGCGAGTGGCTTCAGTGAGCATATTATGCACCTTCTCCGTGGAAAAATACATATATATATAGCAATTTTCATAATAATCGGTCCAGGTATCAAGTGAAGCCGTAACTATACTCAAATTTTGTACTCACGCAGTTTGCAAGATCAATCAATCGCTAAAAATATCAAATAGAAAAAGTTTTTAATCCCCCGTTGCATGAAAAGCCATAAAACAATAAAGAAAGAATTTATTTGTTCAAACTCAAGAAAAATGGCAACAGCTAATTTCTTATCAATGAGATCTTTCATGCGAATTAATTTCTGCAGCGAATAATTTTATTCGTATTTATCCAATGGATTGTGACTTAAATTGGAATAAGAAAGGAACTATCGATCGGATTTTTTTCGAACTGGTCTATAAACATTCCCAGTACCAAAAATAACAAACGGTGAAAGTTTCAGCCAAATCTGCCTGGTAGTTTTTGAGTTCATGGATGACATACAGACAAACATTCATATATATAGATTGAGCTAATTTGCATCCTCGCTTATAAATTCTTCCTTAAAATTGTTATACTTTAAGCACTAAAACTTTAGCTTCCGGCTATCTCTTGAAATTAAGTTTTATTCCTTAAAGTATAATGAAAACTAAAGTATAGGTAAGCTAAACAAAAGTTAGTTAAAAATTAGTATTCTGAATGGCGCTAATATATGCATTATACCCCAGAATCAACTGGTTACTTTTGAAAGTTCAAGAAAAGACATAATGGGTTAAAAAAAAGGTTAAATTTAAAAGCATTTTTCATTTCCAACGACATCTGCTTCACCCACAAAAGCAAAGTTTAGTGTAGATTCCTTGAAAAGAGAAAAAGAATTACTGTTGTCAAGATCGATGATTAAAGCTAGCAGCTTCAGGTAGGGAGTGCCAAAGACACACATTGGCTCTTTTAAGGAAGATAAATAGCTTCGAGTTTGTGAAGGTTACTTTACGGATCGGTGAAGAATTCGCAAAGTAAATCTACTCAAATTATTTAGCAGATATATTGGATCTTTGCATTAACTCGCATGCATTTGCAATGGGAGGATTTTTTATAACAAATTTTCTCCAACAATGGTTCTCACAGAGGGGGGGGGGGATTATGCCGCAAGTTGCGCTATCAAAATTTGGGAGGAGGGGATTTTAGAAGTTATTTAAATTTATTTTTTAATATATTTAAATTTATGTATTGATTTATATTTAATTTATTATTTTTTTATTTTATTCTGTTTATATTTTAATTCATTCACTTATTTAGTTTGTGTGTCTACTGTGTATATGATTTTGGCGAGGCATAGAACTTTTCTTTTAAAATAATATAAATAAAAGTAAATAAACAAATTTAAAAAAAAATAATTAACAAATTTAAAAAAATAATTCATAAAAATTATTTAAAAAATAAATAAAGTTTAAAATACTGACTAAAAAATAAAAAAGGTAAAGAGGGTTGAGAAAACTTTAGGGGGGAATTTGCGCCATTGAATTTGGGGGGGATGGGCACCCCTGTTCTCCAAGTGAATATAAACTCGCTCCAAAACAACTACATGGGTAGAAAATGCCGAGAAGTTGTTTTATCATCAAAATAGTTTTATATGAAGTGGTTGTACAAGAATTAAAATGCTTAGTTGTGTGTGTTTAAAAAAGAGATGTAATTAATAAATTGTCCTCAAGATTTTCCTCTTGGGTTACGCATTTGTGGATCATCGTCAATTTCAATTTAAAAATACATATGTTTTAAAAGGTTTCGGTTTATATGAAGTAGTTTAATATGAAGTGGTTGTACAAGAATAAAATGCTTAGTTGTGTGTGTTTAAAAAAGGGATGTAATTAATCAATAGTCCTCAAGATTTTCCTCTTGGGTTACGCATTCGTGGATCATTGTCAATTTCAATTTAAAAATACATATGTTTTAAAAGGTTTCGGGTGCAATATGCAATAAGTTGAAAAATGATATGAACACCTAGTAATTTTATGATATCAAGACAAACATGCATAAATAATTATCAGAAAATTTTATTATGGGGACGGGTGTGATATCTCTCCGATACTGATACAAAGTATCTACCGCTTTAAATTTATTGAAAACGTGAAGTATATTAAAAATTGCAGTTAGTATGGATGATAGATTGGGACACCAATCGAAAGTTTTATGGAAAGAGCATATAAATCGATCAGCAATATTGAATCCGGCTTCGAGTTAAGAAGAAACTAAAAAATACAATTTAATATAGCATACAAATGCACTTTGTAGCATTGAAAGCTGTCAAACGTGTCTACAGACTGAGTTTTAGGAGTATGGAACTTAAAAGTACTTTAAGCTGTTTTAGGAAAGGCAAAATGGTGATTCCTTTAATCCCCCCCTCCCCAAAAAAAACCGAAAAAAAAATAATGAGCAGATTTCTTGCTGTGTTATTGAATTTTCTTCGATTGCAAGATAATTATGCAGCAAAGAAAACTCTGGGACGTCCCCAAAGCTGTCAGAAAGGGAGAATGAGCCATTATAAAGAGAAAGAGCAATGGGAACACAACTTTAGGTGAATTGACTTGAGATTCAGAGATACTAGCATCAAAAAGTTCTTTGTCCAGAATCTCTAAAAGTTCTAAAGTTCTAAAGTATGTACAAGAAAGAGAATCCCCTCCTCGTATGACTAAAATATAAAAGTCGAATCGCCTGCAACTGACGAAAGTTCAAGTGGAAGCTAGAACATAAAAGAATAGTATTTTATGATTAAAAAAAAAGACAGTTTTTCTTATTTTTGGCACGATTTGCGTAAGAAACCTGAAACATTCCTAAGACAGCAGCGAAATAGAGGGTCACTCATGGCTCGAGCTGCGCTTTGATTTCGTGGTAAAGTTAATACTGGGTTTTCGCTCTGACAAAATGAACACAAGATGCCACCACTCACTAATTATGTAAAATAGCTCTGTGAGAGTTTTGTGGCGAGAAAATGCATTTAATATACATCTTAAATTAGTAATTAGATTTTTTTTAAAGATTCATGAACTGCATCACTTCTGTTGCAAATTAACAAATATCATTTTGTCTTATCGGGTATCAGGGTTTTGCATACTAAAGCTTGAAATTGAAAAAAAAAAGAATTTATTTAAAGATACTTAAAATACAGTAATTTTAACAAATATTTACCAATTTATGCGCATTGGTCATTACATCACGATACTTTCTTTACACATAATCATAACACGCACATCTACTTTAAATGTGAAGCTGCCTATTAAGTCTTGGGGATGCTATTTCTATTATGTTGTGGGTACTTCAGCTAATTCCGAATCCTTCGCTCACGAAACAGCATTTGCTATTAACGGCCTTTGTAGATAACAAATGATGCGTGCTTTGCTGGAAGGAACGCCAATATCCCTCTCATATTCCCGAACAGAGTTTCTGAATAATATCTACCCTTGCTTTCCGAATAGTAAGGCGGAGACAATAAAGGATGGAGATTGCATTATAGATCTACAATTTGGTGCGTGATAAAGGTGGAAGCAGAAATTTAATATAGTCGTGATTTTCACGCTTTTGCATTAGGCCAATTTGGGAGATAGTTTCAACCACTATCTTAATAGAGGAAATGTCAAGTCGGTATCCTGTAATATTTGCTTCGGCTCTTTATAATGTAATATAATGCAACCATTAATAACGCACATATTGTGCTTACGATGCTTATATACGTAGTTTATACTTGCGAATTCCTTCCGAATTCTTCAAGGAATAGACGAGTTCGAAAGAACTTTGTACATTAGAAATGTTCCTAAATACTCTGGATAAGTTTAACAAAGCTTCAGTCTGATTACTAGAACTATGCTATCTTGTAACGTGGGTATTCTACAGTGGAAATTTTCGATACCCATAATTTTCATTGTGTTTGTCTTTTTTGTACTATTCCTTAGTCATACAACGAAAAAGGTAGTACAGTCGAGCCCGCTTATTAGAATATCGGTTAAAAGAATATCCTGCTTAATATAATAGGGTGGACTGGGGCACGTTTACGCATTGGGTACATTTACGCAGAGGCCTTTTTCAAAAACGAGTTATAACTGGTGAGCGAACAGTCGTAGCAGAGTGATGTTGCTCCCTAGCAAATATTCTCACAAGTTTTTGAGCATCAGTCGAGCTTCGGTTTAGCATGCGGATAAGTAAATCTGTTTTCTACCAAGCCGAGTAAGTTTTGAAGCTTATTGTGAATGAATAATATTTTGGTAAAAAAAATAAACACAAAAAACAGCATAATTTTACCCTTTTTTGAGAATTGTATTTGTGTGGAGAGAAAAGTTATTGAATTTTTTTGCACGGTAAAAATAAATTTAAACTTGCCGACGGGACACGTTTACGCATTTTCATCGGGGCACATTTACGAACGTTCTTACTGTGTCTTACTGCTCTGTCTTACTTCTAAACGGGCCTCGGACGCTTTTTTTCGCTCTGTACTCTTTCAAACCTTTAGTATTTTCATGTTATTTAATTTTAAAAATAACCATTCATTTCAATTTAAGTAAAGGATTCTTATCTTGTAGATTACAATCATAGAGTGATGTCTTCATGCTTAATCAGCTTTAACTTTATACACTATTCATCCTCTGATACATTTTCTTTATTTTAAAGATGGTAAGACATTACGTTCAATCAGAACCACGTTAGATGTCAAAATAATGAAAAGGCTTATCCATAATCCAAGTATTTTTCCCAGTAAGCCTTCCACATCATTACATATGGACTACCATAACTGAGACCATTTGAAAAAGTGTGACCAAAACTTAGGAACCAGGAAAGGAAAAAAAAAAGAGGATGCTCTCAATCCTAACTGATACTCCGATTAAAGAAGCCCTCAGACAAGAGCAGTTAGAAGCTACAAAGAAAAGAAACAAAATGGGCAGTACAAAACATAAGGGAGAAATTTCTAAAAAATTTACAAATTTCCATTGAAGCAGAAATGGAAGATATCAAAGAAAAAAAATATGAAACCGAAACCTACGACAGGGAAAAGTTGGTACTCTCTGTAAAAAAGAAATTAATGAACGATTCTGTTTATGAAGTAGAGAATTGCACTTGCGTCTATTGTTTGAAAGCTCACAACCAATCGAAAAAAGGACAAGACAGGGTTCAACGTCTTAGATGTCAAAACGCAGTCCCATGACAAGTATACGAAACGAAATACTTTTTTTTTGTTAGTAAAATCTAAAAGTGATGAAGAATAAATAGTTTCTGTTTTTAATTAGCAATAAGTCCCATGATTTTAGCTTAGCCTATAAAATGATCTTTCATAAGTTATTTGTGATTTTCTTATTTTTAAAAAGTTTTAAGATAAATAAAATATTTAAATTTGGTTAAATCTCTATTTCACTTACTATTTGGTATCATTTTTAATATGCGTGAACGTGCCCCACTCGATGCGTAAACTTGCCACGTGTTCGGGGCAAGTTTACGCAACCGATTTGGACTCAAAAAACATTTTTCTTACGGTTGAAAACACAAGCTGAGCAACAACTGAATATACAAATTTTGACACTATTAATTGCTTCATAAAACCACAATGTCTAAAACTTCCTAGGTTCAAACATAAAAATTAGAAAATTCATTGAAAAAAATTCTCGTAAATGTGACCCGGTCTACCCTACAGTTTCAATGTACATAACCAACGTAATGTGTTACGTTGGCTCTCTGTTTAACGACTTTCAAGGGACCACAAAAAATCGTCCCTAGGTAGAAAACGTCCTTAAAAAGAATGCTTTTAACACTACATTGGACCATCTGGGACCGTGAAAAGTCGTCGTTAAATAGAGAAAATCGTTAAATAGAGCATCGTTAAACAGAGAGCCAACTGCATTTTCATTCCAGTTAATGGAATATCCTGTTTATTAAAATATGGTTATTCCATTTTGTAATCCCCACATGCATTAGACATAAAAACCTTTCACTACGTTGCTAATAGTTTAGGTTTAATATTTGTCTCAAACCGAAGCATTAACAATAATTCGTTTCTGATTAAATTGACCTGCTTTATTGATCGAACTTCTGTATAAAGATATTAGAATATTTTCACATAATTTCTCCCTTTTTAAAATCACTCCTAAAGTGAAATTTTGTGATAATGACTGCGGCACATGGATATACTTTTAACACTTGTGCTTTACATAACTATGTAGTCCAAATTCTTCCTCTTTTACACACGCATCACAATTAACGTTTAAAAACGAGCTGATGTGTGCATCACATGACTGCCTTTAACTCCAATTTAATGTCATTTTCCCATTATTGGCAATTTTAATGTGATTCAATAGTTCACTCTCTAAATATATTACCAACAGTGTCAAAATTAAAACCAGATTTTAAAAAAAATCGCCAAATTTGTTGAAAGTTGGCGACAAAACTTGGCGACTTTGAAACACCCGAATGCAAACAAAAAGAGAGGTGCACAACTAGACCTTACTAGGAGTCTACGTACCAAATTTCAACTTTCTAGGACATACCGTTCTTGAGTTATGCGACATACATACGCACATACATACGTACATACGGACGTCATGAGAAAAGTCGTTGTAGTTAACTCGGGGAATGTCAAAATGGATATTTCGGGTGTTTATACGTTCTTAGGCACTTATCCGCGTGTGGTCGGGTTGAAAAAAAAAAAAAAAACTCAACATTAATTCGGGGGTGAGCAAAACGGAAATTAAGGCCGAATTACTAGTGAAATTTTTTTGCGAATACAGTACAGTAAAACCTGTGAAGTTGACCACCCTTGTAAGTTGACCACCTGTCTAAGTTGACCGCTTTTTTTAGGCACGGAATTAGCCCTTATTATATTAATCAACTTCTGTAAGTTGACCACCTGTTTAAGTTGACCACTAAAATAGTGCACCGCGAGTTGTCAACTTACACAGGTTTTACTGTTTTTCCTTTTTTGTAAAAGGAAGTAAAAAAGCTGGACTAGTTACTGAACGAGAATGCTAAACAGATTTTGAGAACATAGTTAAAGCAGCCGCATGTGTAATTTTTCTTAAGTTTAATTTCTTTACTGCTCAAAAAGATTCCTGATCTTTAAAAGGGACTAATAAGCGCTTTAAAATAAATAACGGTGATTTTATAAAAATGTGTTATTTGCTGACAATGTTATTTGTATTTGTAACTAATCCAACGTAAGAAAACAAGTATAAATGCTAAGTATAACTAAACGTGCGGGTTTTCAAACACAGCCAAACATAGCTTGATGTAATCATGAACAACAACAAAAGAAAGTTTCAGATTAGTGCTTTTACCCAGAATACGAAAACGTTTAATTACTGTATTACAACAGCTATTGCGTGTTACCAACAGAAGACTACTTAGATAACTACAGAATAATGCTTGGGTTACAAATACTAATGTATGGAGACATATTTCTTTGCACGACACAATAAAGAATTAGTTTACATAAACATTTATTTAAAAAGCAAACAAATCATATCATGTGATATATGTAGTAGAAAGAAAGCGTTTTAAATGACCTATTCCGAACAATTCAAGTATTTCTCTAATAAATAATAGAAGTTGTATTTATAATCTTCAATTATCATTACCCCATACGTCTCACAAAGCGTTTGAAACTAAAACAATTCGGTGAGGAATTTTTAAAAAGTTAGCTAAAAATAAAAAGCATCTGTCATCTATACTAATATTATAAAGAGAGAGAGCGGATATTTGTGTGTTTATATATTTGAGGCAATCTTCGGAACCATTGCAAATATTTGAAAAATTCTTTCAGTATTCTTACTGAGTGACGAAGGCTATAAATTATGCTAAATGTATTTATAGTATTTTTTTTACCAATAGTTTGTCTACGCCACCAGTTTATCTTTCGTATCGTTTTATTTTTATAAACGTAAACACAAACACCGATTGTCCCGCCTTTGCACTCACAAAATAGTTGAAGGTTCTCTTTGAACTGCACCCTGAGGGATGGAAACGACTCAAAGAAAAGAAAGTTCACGAGGTCGGTATAAGAACCGTCAAACTTTAACATGTATGTGAGGTTACAAAGGACAAGGTATATGTCATTCCATTCGCCGTGGACATTGCAAACCATTTACAGTCGCAGTGCGTTTATGCACCAGAATTTATTTAAACGAAATGTAACTGAGATTCGCTTCGAGCAAATTAGTTTTTGAATTCAATTAGTGCAGATAGCCGATATAAATTTGTGTTTCTAAAAGTTCTAACTTTGCATGAATTTCGGGCTATCCTTTGAGGTTTTTTCATCTATACTAATATTATAAACAGAGAGGGTTTACTTTGTATGTTTATATGTTTCGGGTAACCGCCGGAACCACCACACTTTTTCAAAACATTCATTCATTTTATGAAAATCACATTCTTGTAGAGTGACACAGGCTATAAATTATGCATACAATTATCTACACTATTTTTTTTTACTTAAGCAGTTTTTTTGACTACCAGTTTAAGTTTTGTATTATGTTATTGTTAGACACGTAAAATTTTATCTAAACTGTATTGTACCGAAAATTGCTGTGCTTAGTAGACAATGTCTTACTACCAATATAAGTTTCGTATTGTTATGTTCTTATACGCATAAACTCATACTATAAATCGTGTTGTACCGAAATTAACTATGCCTAAAAGAAAATCTCGGCACTATATTTCAGATCAGCAGACATACTTTGGCGAACAGATCTGTTAGAAGAAGACGTGCTGACGAAAGTCTTGAAGATAGGCAAGGTCATTTAGTGCAACCGGTTAGTTAGGAGCGACCAGTGTTTCACTAAAATAGCCAAAATGAACCAAGTTTAGTCTTCTTCCTTTGGGTGCTAGGTCAAGCACCATAAGAAGATTTGAGCGGAAGTCCGATAAAGTAAAACCCAAACAGTCAAGGATATTCTCGGGTGAGGCTGGTTTTTCACTAAAATAAGCAAAATGAACCAAGTCTTCTTCCGTCGACTGCTTCAGTCTTCTGGGCTAAAAGAAGCTGCTATCAGCCCTTATCCATGAGTTATGGTGTACAATTGTAATTAGCACTAGGAGTGAGTGGTAATTTCTTATGAAATGGAAAAAAATGGATAATTAGAAAGTGCTTCCAAGATCGGGTTGCATAGAACAATACGGATTTTTGTTCAAAAGTACAAAATGAAAAGGGGGAAAAACGAAGCATTCCAGGACAAAAAAAAAAGACTTTTTTTCAAGTTTATTGTAAAATCGACTTAAGAAGTAATAATTAGTTTCGATTTTTTTTTATTACTGGTGACCTTTCTAAATGATTTGGGCACTTCATTTTTAAAGTGTGATACCTATTAACATTATATATTGTATTGTAGTTAAAAAAAAAAACTCGCTTTTGTTAATTTCTTTCTTTCTTTCTTATATTCAGACCTTATTTAATTACCAGCTATTCCACATATAAAATTCATAAAACTTTTAAACTTTACAGAATTAAAAAAAAAAAACAAAATCCGATACTGCTTGGTATGAAAACTGCATTATTTAGCATAGAGAAGCAATTGGAAAATAAATACAAATTATAATAATACATCAGCGCTATGCTAGAATCTTTTCTTTAAAATATAGTACCATGAAATCATCGTATTAAAAGAATTTAGTTATTTTTCCTAAGGGACTAACTTCCCACGCAAAGCTCTAAAAAGAAAAGCTAAATTTTATGACAGCGCATCCGATGTTCCAATTGTTAAAAAGCGTAATAAAACTTAAAAATAGAATTGAGTTTAGTATAACATTACTCACAAAACGATTCAAACGGAAAATAACTCTAAGAATATTTTTCTTTTTCAAAGTAATTTACGTATAAAATAACTAAGTATAAGAATTTTTTTTATACTTTTTGAATTTAGATTTCTCGAAATTGTAAGGGCACATAAAGTGGTTTAAATGCAAACATGTGTTATACCTCATATCTGCTGCCATAAGCAACAACTACAAATGGAATTTAGAGTGAAAAATATTTCAAAGTGTATGATTAGCATTTCACATCATTGTTCTCCAGCTCTTTGGAATGACTGAAAGATTTATAACAAAATAAATAGCAATACAAGTTTGCCTCCCCACTGAAATTATCCAAAAAAAAAAAAAAGTTACATAACTGAGATCTTAAGCTAAACATCGTTGCGTGCTCAAAGTAGTAAAAAACCATGAGCAGATCAAGCGGTACACTGTTAAAATTTAAGGAAAACTTTTAGGTAGTTATTACGGTAGAGCGGATTGTTTGAAGTACAGACAAATTTTTCCGTACATTGTACGGAAAAAAGCAAGCGATTACAGCGCCGATTTGTTCACCACGTGAGTTAGGGTGCTAGGAATATATTTTTTACATTTCCGTTCGCTTCCCGTGCCTACTTGGTATTAACGAAGCGGTATCGAATCCTCGCGGCGCAGGTTCGGATCCAATTGCGTGCAATTTGATGTACAACTAGCCACAGCTGTCTCGTTTTTTCTACCGTAAACCTTTACAGTATAAAAGGATTTTGTAAGATTCGAATTAAAGAATTATTCAGATCAAAGAAACTGATTGAAAGGAGATTGAATCAAGATTTGCGCTTACCTGAATTTATTCCCGTTTGAGACATCCTGTACCGGCCTGGAAAAGAAGCATTTGGCACATAGAATGGACTTCGAGAATGATTACACGAATTTAATTTCTTTCGAGTTTAATTGGAGATTTAAGACTACATGATTCGATTTATATCAAGTCCAAGCGGTCTCAGCGTGCTTACACAGACATTAGAAAACACATGACTAAAAGTTTATAGTCTCTCTTACGCGCTAATTGACTTCAGCGCCCTCTATCAATGTTTTGTCCGAAACAGATTTTACGATAAAAGTTACTAGAAACATAGATGCCAATAACTTTGACCATAAAATTCAGGAAATTTTTTAACAGTATATAAGGTAAATGGTATGGCTTGTTGCCCGGAAAATAGTGAACCACCTCGTAATAGTGTTCCACATCGTGGAAAGTCTTCAAGGTTAAAAAAATGTATAAAAAACGTTATAACGTTTTTATAACTTTTTACGTTTATTGTAAATTAGTCTTTCAACATTTCTTCTGAGAGTTTGAAAGAGCGCCACTAAAAACATGCGTAAAATTAAAAATACATTATTATCTTTCAATACTGACATAAGCAGCTAAATCTCGCGTTTCTTTTCCTGGAAACTAGAAAGAATTAGAGCAGAGTTTTTTTTTTGGGGGGGGGGGGATGGAAAGCTTTTAGGTAAGGTCTGAACATTAACAGATTCAGTTCATGCAACTAACCTGCTTTATTCCATAGTTTTCATTGTGTCCGTTTCCTGGCAGCAATGAATTATATCAATAAATTCAAGGGCTTTATTTTACGGCATTCACTGCAGAAATAGATATCTAGATTTTCATAAACACGATAGGATTTCTATTCATTATCTGAACTTATTCATGCAAGAGTTGAACTTCCTTTCACAACATTAATAACTATGATGCACTTTGTAAACAACTCCCAATTGCATCTTTAACAAGTTGTAAAGGCAGGATATTATGGAATGATATTAAACGTATATATTTGTTGATTAATAATATAAGAACAATAGGATTTTTTTCTCGAATAAAAATATTCATTACATATTCATATAAAAAATATTTTTAAGCAAATGATTATTTTTTTAAACACTATATCATTATGCGTTTACAAAATTTAAACTAAATACATAAACATAAACCAGGAAATTGTTTATCAAGGAATTTCTATCATAAATGGAGTTTGTTTGGTAAGCAAACTCCAAAAAGTGGAGTTTGGTTTGGTTTGTTTGGTTAATGGAGAATGACAGTTTAATGGAGTTCGAATCCGCGAATGCTACGAATAAAATAAAGATAAATTTATCGGTCGAAGAGTTTACATATTAGGAAGTCATGATGAAAAAAAAGTCATTAAAGTGAACCAAGTAAAGAACAGCAGCTTACAAAATTATCCAAGTACCAGGGTTTAAATATAAAGAAATGTATTTCTAGGATGCTCAATACAAAATCGGGAAGACAGCAGCAAAGGAGTAGTGCATGTAAACAAGGAAACTTCAAGTAAACATAGCAAAAATAGCAACTTCCAAAATGGTGACAGTTCGCAAACCATTAAAAGTATCTCAAAAATTTTTTTTTTACCATTCGTCACGAATACAAAACTAAAACCAGAGATAAGGACTCAGACTGAGAAACAGACACACCTACAGATATACGTTTTCTCATATCAATACCATTGCTTCAATTTATTTATTTTTTAAACATTTATTTACTTATTCATCTATTTGAGTTTTTCACGATAGTTATTCAACAATTCTTCCCATTTCCGAGAAAAGAGCTGGGAATATCTGTAAATCTTGAACAAACAAATATTTAAGTTTATTATATAAGTCGCCAAGTTTTGTCGCCCACTTGGCGACAAATCTGGATGATTTTTTTTTATTTTTAAATCTGGTTTCATTTTGGCAACTATTGGTGATATTTAGAGAGTTAACTATTGAATAACATTAAAATTGCCAAGATTGGAAAAAATAATCTGTATAAAACGCTGCGAAAGGCGCACACATCGGAAATTTGTGAGTGAAAAAAATAACTTGGACAGTTTATCTTTACTTATTTATTTATTTATTTACTTATTTTGTATCGTTTATGGTGCTAAGTTAACTGTTTAGAAAACATAAATTGTTAAAATTGGGACATTTTTTTACGCTAATCCTGGATATTATTCGAGAAAATGACAAATTTGGCGGAAAAACTACTTTAATATAAGTTTAAACCTCTTATTTTCTGTCTTTTCATTGAATTAGCGAATTGAATGCCATATTTGACTTTGTCAAACATCACCCGGAAAGGAAAACACAGTGGCGCGAAAGGGTAGCGCGTTAGTCTAATAAATAAGTAGGACACAAGTAAGCAGGGCAAAACTCAAAGAAAAAAAACAATTTAATGCCCAATTAAACTTTTAAAAATTTACTTACAAAGCAGAAGCGTAAATTTTAAATTGTTATTATTATTGTTATTATTATTTGCTTCGCCACGTGTTGCTTGGTAAATTCCTTAGTAATTCATCATATTTCTTTTAATCATCATACATATATTTTATTTACTATGGGTGAAAATATTTAAAATGTTTCCTTGCTTATTACAATGCAGTATTAGTATTAAATGGGTGTAAAATGAAATAATGTGATGCACACATCAGCTCGTTTACTTCTTCTTCTTATTATTTTTTTTATCTTATTATTATTATTATTATTATTATTATTATTATTATTATTATTATTATTATTATTATTATTATTATTTTATTATTACTGAACATGCTTTTGATAAATGTTTTTTTTTTATAAATCTTACGCTCTCCGCTATAAAAAAGTCCTGAAAAAAAATTATGTAGTGATCTTTTTATTACGTTTTCTTCCGATACATGGTTATCAAATAAATTGGAAATTCATCAATAATACGAAGAACATGCTTGTACTGTCCCCATACTTGAGAACAATATGAGAGTGAAAAAAATCTAAATACAGTTGATGAAAATTTAGAAATATATAGGATGTGCTGAACTCTAAAATACTAAATTTGTCACAGATGCAGTGTTTGAAAAAAATATGACGTTTACTTTCCTCATTATTACGACATAAGATGCATACTCGACTTGTGCTCATTACAATTAATGAGGCTGGGAGTTAGAAACGCTCAAAAACATTTTGTTTCCAATTATATTCGTTTTATTTTCTGTCATTTGAAAGAATATTTAAAAGTCAGCTTCGGGTTGGAAATGTCTCTTTTTGTAGTTTTTTTATGATTAATATTTCATTTATGAATTAAAATAACATTTTACTTTTCTGTAAAAATCGTCACCAGTTTCATCTATTTAGCGTTAAAGTGGAAGTTTCGCAACAAATTCTGTATCGTGTTAACCTGGTATTACATTGTATTATATCCGACTTTCGTTAACCACACAGTATTTTTCTTATAATTTAAATGATGGAAATAATTTTCATAGTGGAAGACTGAAAACAGAATTAAACATGTATGCCAATATTCTTCACAGAATAACAGATTGCAAGATGTCTGATGCTAAGTTTTGGAACGGCAAAAACTACTTAATTTCTCGCACATGCTTTTGTAGTGGGAAAAGCTGCGATAATGTAATAGGATAATCCTTCAAGAGAAAATTAAGGTATTACCTTTAAAGCTTAGAACTCTGCAATATGATACAAGTAGTTTTAAGTAAAGTTAAAAAATAACTTAGTGAAACCAAAAAAAAACATGTATGAGAACGAGTTGATGTGTGCCTCACATGATCTCCTCTTACTCCAATTTAATGTAATTTTCCCATTATTGGTAATTTTAATGTGATTCAATACTCTAAATATCACCAACAGTGGTCAAATTGAAACCGCATTAAAAAAAAATCGCCACATTTTTCGCCAAGTTGGCGACAAAACTTGGTGACCAAAAGACCGGCGATATATCGCCAAGTGTCCGCCAAATTGTAACACACTTGAGTTTACATCGAAATTAACAATGATTTCCCCCCAAAAAGGGGCGAAAGACCTCCTTAAAAACACCCGAATGCAACCAAAAGAGGAGGTGCACAATTAGACCCCACTAGGAGTCTACGTACTTTCTAGGACATACCGTTCTTGAGTTATGCGGCATACATACGCACACACACACATGCGCACATCCGCACATACGCACATACATACGTACATAAAGACGTCACGAGAAAACTCGTTGTAACTAACTCGAGAACCGTCAAAATGGATATTTCGCGTGTCTATACGTTCTTAGGCACTTATCCACGTGTGATCGAGTTGAAAAAAAACCTCAATACTCATTCGGGGGGAAGGGGGGAGCAAAATGGAAATTAAGGTCAATTTTTGAAGGAAAATTTTTTCGCGAATACAATACTTCCTTTTTTGTAAAATGAAGTAAAATGGCTGAAATTGGGACCTTTTTGTTTCTGTTTTATGCCATTTTATATTATTTAACAAAAAAAGTAATATTTTTATGTCTGCGGTAATGTGGTGAAATTTTAATGCTCATCAAATTAGTCAGATTTACTGTATGTCTGCAAAAGGAAAATTCTTTTAAGGCATGTCTAATATTTCTATAAACGCACTGTTTTTATTAAAAACACGTGATGCCGATGCATTAGCATTAGCAAAATATACAGAGCACTGTCTGTGCAACTAGCTGAAAATTGTAATTTGCGGAGAGCTTTCCGTAAATTGAAGTCAGCAAAAAAAAAAAAAAAAAGGAAAAAAAAAAACGTGATTCATCAATTAAGGTAGGTGGGAGTAATAAGGCCTACCTAACGGCGATTTGAAATAAAATAAAAATTATGTATGCAAATCAACAAATTTTAGTATTAATTAAACATACTGATCAATTACTACAAGAAAGTAACAAAAACTCAACAATGTTGCAGAAAACTAGGATGAAATAATGCATTTTTAAAAACCTTGTCAATAGGCCTTATCATACTACGGTAGGACAATAAGGCCTAAGACCTTTAACACACTTAAATAATCAAAAAAGGCTTCTAGCATTGATAATTGAGATCAACTGTAATATTTATGCATTTATCATGCTTAAAGTCTTCAAAATGAGAAAAAAATTCCTTGTTTAACAACCGTCACGGCACTTAAAATTTAACTTTGTCACCGACGCATTCCACTTGCCGCATTTTAGATATAGTCTCATGTCATTCATATTATCCTCTCCCAAGTATGTGACAGTACCAAATAGCATGGTTTACTTTTGTATCAGTTCCTTCACTGAAAGTTTACGTGTGTTTTATTTTATTCTCTTTCTTGTTTTTGTAAAACAAGTTTTTAATCACTGGGGTTCTCTGATAATTAATGGCTTTTCTTCTAACAATTGGTGTTTCCGTTTTCATAATTTTCTCTGGTGTAGGCATAAACTCCTGAAATGCTGTACTTTGTAAAGGACCGAGCCGTTCATTGCCTTATTCATCGTCCGAACTAAAACCGCAAACCACGTGGTAAAACATTTCAGAAGGTCAGCTTAGGGTACTACTATAACACTGAACCAATAAGTAAATAGTCGCAATTATTTAGAAACATCCATAATATATTGAGAAAGATTTAAAACAGATTAACTAACAAACATTGTTGCAAAAGCAAAGGAGTATAATAAGGCCTACGATCAAATTTGGTAGACCTTATTGCCGCTGACATCGTGTACAAAGAAGTCCACAAAAGTACAATAATTGGTTTATATATATAATTGAGGCATCAAAGATCGATAAAAGCATTGACAACAGCATAAAACTGGATCGCAAAACTATATCTAAAAGTGTAATATTACAAAAATTATTACACATTCAGTCGGACGATTTTTTAATATTCGTGTTGCACAACCGTTCCGCGCAAAAATATCGCGTTGCACTTGTCACAACAAGTGAGTAACATGTGACAACAATTAAGCAACATTTCAAAACCAGTATGAAGTGCCAACTATGAGTGTTAGCTACCTACGAGTGCTTCCTTAAGTGGATACAAACATTTTAAATTATATTTTTGTTCTTTAGGCCTTATTAGCCGACAGGCCTTAATACCCGCACCTACCTTATCTAACTAAAATATTCATTAAAAGTGTTTTTGCATCAGTATCATCGAATAACTGAATAACTCCCTCAGATTTCCCAACAGTCTAAAACATCCCCTTACAATAACAACATTCCCTAAAATTTCCCATTGCAAAATAAACAGTTCCTACTTAACGCCAGTAGCTCTTCTGATAAACCCGTACTAGATATAAGTCCTTATTACGATCACGCTTAAATGTTATTTATAACAATATATAGATTATTAAATACTGTTTGAGAGAAGGGTAGACAACGTTTTTCTACTACCAACTCCAAATAGCAGATAAGTGCTTTTATTTCAGAAATTACAAGATAAAAGACGAAGGCAGACACAGATTTAGCATTACCCTGGAAGCACCACGAGGAGGCCTGTCAGACTACCCTCTATAGTCTTTTCTCATATTGCATTCCGTGGAACCTATCTAGAGTTATATGGGTCTCTTTGCTCCACTTGCTGACAGGACAAGACCTCCATCAGGTTCATATACATCTTTTTAAAATGGTGGACTCTAGTAACCGAATTTTGTGTGGCGAAGGAGTTGACATGAATGGCGGGTTGCTTCGGTTGCTATGCACTCTGGAAGGACCGCGATTCCTTCTGTTTGAGACGCTCTCCCCTCCTGGAGATTTTTAATTTTTATACTGGACTAAAACATTATGTATGCTTGAAAGAGCAAATAGATGAATGTTTTACCCTTTTAACTATTTGAATGACGTAATTAAAAAAAAGAAACTAAGTCAAAAACAAGTCACTTTTAAGTTTCCTAAAGTAATATTGAAAGTTTAAAAAAACTTCGCCATTACTTATAGAAAAACAATTAAAGAAGCTCTTTAAAATATTCGTAAATGATTCTGCTACTCCCGAACAATGTGTAGTTTCATTACCATACATAAAGAGATGTCATTTAAAAGATTTTTTCGTTTAGGTAAAATTTGTATTCCGGGTTTAACTTTTAATTAAGGATTAAAGCTTCTATATTTTTTCAAAGAAAGAAGAAAAGTAAAAAATGAGAGTTTTTTCTTTCTTTAAAAAAGGGACAATGCAAAGAAATAGTTTTAAAATGAACAAGGTAATTAAAGGCGCTTTAAGCATTTCACCCACAGAAACGAAAATTTATAGAATCCAAAAATGTTCTTCATTTCTGATTCATTTCTTTTCAGTTCTAAATCAAAACTAATGCCTCTAGCAGTTTTCTGTCATACGTTTTTAAAGTAGAACGTTTGAGGAAAGAAAGAGCAACAAATAAATTGCGCGTTATTTTTTTTATTTATTTATTTTTTTTTCATTTTTTCTTTTGATATAAAGATAAATAAATAACCCAAGAATAGAAATATTTAAAAACATAAGGACAATTTAAATTGGTAGGGTACTTAGTGGATCTTTTTTGATAAACTAATGAAGGTAAAATCTTTCCATCCTTCCGCTTATTTTGGGAGCCCACTTTCTAGCCTACTTTCTCAGTAAATGTCACAGAAAGAAGAAAAAGCATGAAAGAAGGCTTAATGCATCTTGAAAATATCGCGAAAAAAATACAAAATAAAGAAAGTAATTAAATAAATATCGAAAATTTTAAAATTGGAAAGTAGGGTATTGTGATGGGGACAAATGTCTGTCGGTCTGTCTGTCTGTCTGCCCATCCTTTAATAACTTTTGAGTAAATAGTCCGATTCGAACTATTTTTCTTTGTTCGAAAGATTTCAGCGAGGACACCTCATTCCTATATTTCACTTTTTGATTTGAACAGTTTTTCGTTCAATTTTGAACAGTTCAAATCCCTTAACATTAGCGCCTACGGGAAAACTGAAAATCAATGTAGATTCCGCACTTGAAGGCGAATTTACTTCAAACAAATTTTGTTGGAAATAGTTCTTAACGACAAGCTCCCGACTCCGGCTCCTGTGCACTACAATTAGTCGGACTCCGACTCCCCGACTTCAAATCCCACTTCGACTCTGGCTTCGTAGTTTTGGCAAAAATTTACACACGAAGGAAAAGTGACTGACTCCGATTCTAGAATATTCGACTGCGACTCCGACCCCTTTATCCCAAAGTAAGTCCGACTCCGACTCCACAAACATTGGCAGAGTTACGTACTCTAAAGGAAATGACCGATTCCAACTTCAAGTCTTTGAATTAAATACCTTCGACTCCTGAATCTGACTCTTTTATCCCAAAATGAGATTGACTCCGACTCCGCAGCCGTGGTTTTAACTGTGAAATAATTATTGTTAATCTGACTTGTTTTCATTTTCACTCTAAAGTTTTAATTTATGTATTCAGTTTTCGGCAGATAAACACGAAGTCTTTTATGTTTCTAGATTAAAATATGAGCAGACAATTTTTTTTTTTTTTTTTGACAATGAAAATTATTTTTTTAAATTGACATTTTATTGTTTTTATTATTTATTATTTATTTTGGAAAGTATATTAATTCATTAAAAAAATATATTTTTTGGCAAAAGGTGAAAAACAAACGGGTTTTTTTCTTTCGATATGATGTATTTAGTTTAATGAGCTTATTAATTTTAATTATTTGTTTTTCTTTTTGAAAGCGGTTTAAGATTTTTTTCTTTTTTTTGATGGGAAAAAGTGCTTTGTTTAAAAGGTGCTGCTATTTTATTTGTTCGTTATTTTTTTTTACGCATCTAATTCTTTAGAAGAGAGAGGCATATTTTATTCATAGAAATCGGCTTAAAATATTAAAAAATTATGTTTGAAACAATTTGCCATTTTAGCTATTTTTGTGAATATTGATCAGATACTAGAAAGTAGATATGGGGACAGAACTTCTTGTTAATTTATAGAGAGTACTAGTTTTAGAGAAAAACACAGTAGTTAAAGTAGTTTGTAAAATGTTTGCATTAATATTAACTATTTTCAATTAGTTACTAATTTCTATTTCTAAAAAAAAATATTTTCAAAATTATGTGTTTCACTTTTGTTGCTATTTTTGCTACTTAGGTCCTTTCATTAATCCAATGCATACTATACTCTGGGGTAAATAGAAAACATTAATGATATTATTCTTCTCATTAGGGGGTGGGGGCTAAGTAATAAGGGTTTTCTTTATTAAAGACAGCATTCTGGGATGTTGAATTTTCGACTACCGTTGTGAGATAGAATAATTTCTTTCGCACTGTTTTCTCAACCATTATTGTTTCTCAAAAATACTAAAAATTAAAAAAAAAACGTATCTATATTTATAAAAAATAGGACAATGTTTCCTTTGGTTTGGAGTAAGCGGATTCTTATTGTCTTCATTCGCCTTGAGGTTATTAAATGTTCTTTACTTTTGGATAGCTTTTATTTCTGACTGTGGGTCCTTCATTTACTTCCTGGAAATTTTTTTTCTTCCCATGTAATAATAAACTTGTCTTTCATGTCTGTGTCGAAAACAGCATTTCCGTGGATCCAAGTGAAGGAAATTAACTTATCACTTTAAGAATGGATTTTCTCATTTAATTTTTACAAAACTTCAATTTACGTTACTTGAACTTGAGAGGTGTGTTTACTTTCATGATCAAGTCTTTGAAAATCGTTAATTGCTAAATTTACTGTCACTGTTTATTTGTTTTACTGAAAACATATACCAGACAAAGTATTTTATATTGGCGTTTGAAATATTATTATTTTTCAATCTTGTGAGAATAAATACTTTACGTCAAATAAAACATTTATACTTTCATACATATTTTTACGCGTTCGGTGCAACTTCACACTTTCTTTGAATAAC
This sequence comes from Uloborus diversus, assembly GCF_026930045.1. Lineage (NCBI taxonomy): Eukaryota > Metazoa > Arthropoda > Arachnida > Araneae > Uloboridae > Uloborus > Uloborus diversus. The sequence continues at coordinate 14,458,443 of NC_072735.1, forward strand.
GACACAGTTCTTGAGAAAAACATTGGAGATTTACTTACAACTATGTACATTAAATATCGTTAACTGTTAAATTCACCATAGCAATTACGCAAATATCAATTAACACCTTATACTCAACGATGGCACACATATTTACATCCACATACGCAAAAACACAGCGAAATGCCTCACAATAAACAGATTAACTCTCAGACAGCTAAAAGCATAACTGAACCTCCTTCAAATGCTACTCGGCTTTTTATACTGCTTTGGAAAGTTCGACAAAATTCGAAATGCTTCTCATATGTTCTTTTTATTTCAATTACAAATCTTATCATTCAGAAATAGGGGTACCGTATACTTCAGTCAAATGTTAGGGGGTTGTATGTACATTACAAGAAGCTATTTACAGGTTACGTTTCTAATATAATTTTAGATGCAAAATATTGGAACAAACGCCTAATTTAGCCAGATTACAACAAATTAATCACAAAAAAATTAATATTTTCAGATTTGTAACAATTTATAATTAAATCTTGTGATATTTTCTATTAGAATCATATTACCCAGTACATATCTTTACAAATATAACTATCTTACTCGTAATGCTATTTATTTCTTAATTCGATTGTTTTTGTCACGTAGTTCGTTAAATACAACTGAATAAGGATCAATGCATCAAGCTACAGTTAAATTCAAATTAAAAAAAAAAACATCCACGTTAACATATTTTTACCAAGTGAAATATAGAAATAAATTTTGCTCAACATATTCGTGATTGTTAGCTCATTTTCAAAAAAAATAGAAATAAATTATCATTATCTACAATTGTGTAAATTACGAAAAATATTTTAAATTCATTCCATTTATCTATATTCAATGCCTAAATGCTTTAGTTGAGCATATCATGATTTTTCATAAAGATAATAACAATAAATATTAAAATTAAGAAAACAGACTAAGGCATAAACAAATCGTAAGTTTCGAAGACTTCAAATTAGTGTAATGGGAATCGAATGAAAACTAGGACAGTTTAATACCCTGGTACACTTTCATATGGCATTAAAATACATGATAGATCTTAATGGGGTGGTTTCCTTCAGTCAAAAGTACTACTTTTAGTCATTGAAATAGATATAATGAGCGAAAAAAAAACATGGACCCAGAAAATACTTTCATTTTCCCAACAGTTTTTTTTTAATTATTTTTTTTAAATGTCCGATTTTTCAAACAAGGCGTGGTCTTTATGACGTCACAAATGATGCAACTTGGCGCATCTTTCTACTACGTTTCCACGTTTTGATAATCAAGCAGCGAATTAAAATTGAGCTCTACGCTTGCTATCAACCATATCGTTGCCAATACACGTGAATAAAGATGCGAATTAAATATTTTGTTCTGTGAATGGCAACATTGAATGGCATTTCATCATTTGTGATGTCACACGACAGAAGTGTAAACAATAAAAGCACAACGATTTAAGTAATTTTTTTAAAATATTAAACTTAAAAAAATTTATTTCAAAAATGGTCAGATCCTATGTTTTTTAGCATGCTCTTTCAGAAAAAAATGTCTTTAAAATTGTGGAATTGATGCTAAGTAATAATTTGAAGAATTAGGTATGAGTTTTGAAAATGCCCCTTCCACATACAGGGGTTATGGCTTAAGCATAATAATCCATATGTTCACTAAAAGTTAAAGATATGTGACTACAGCCCTAAAATTTCCCAAAATGAGTTACAATGAGTAACGAGCTAAGGTGGCAACAAGCCTTGGTATGAAATCATGTTTTATCAAAAACCTCAGCAGATTAAAACCTGTTTAGATATTTCCACAGTCTCATGTAAAATTTACTGCAATACTTCGTAAACAGCATTCAATTCAGAGATTAAATATAGTTAGATAGACTGATTAAGCTAATTGTTAAAATTTTAATTCATACATAAACTGATTTGTTTCGCATCGCATTACCTTGATAACATGTGCATTATAGCAAACTCAAGTAGAATATGCATTATTAATTTGGAATGGAAATGTCTTTAATTAACGATCTAATTTTAAGAATACGTTAGTCAGCATGAAGAGTTCTAATTAATTAGACAGTAATATAGAATGGTGAAATTAGTAGGTATATTTAGGAAATCTAATTACTTACAGTTTTATAAATATTTTAAATTTTAACAACATAAGCGGAACACAGAAGGCATATATTTTAACATAATGTATTTACTTATTTCTGCTTATAAGTTCCTTCAATTTCAGAGTCAAATTAAGGATATGAGGTAAACTATAAAAATAAATTTTTTAAAAGCTCAGAATTTTTTTTTTTTTTTGCTTTTGAAATGCAATTTTGAGTAATCACACTTGCTTTTTATCCTCACTTGACCAAAGTTGACGTTGCTCTGGTTTTTCAGATTACCATTAGAGAAGTTGTTTCTTTAATATTTATATACAGTACTGGTTAAATTATTAGAATAAAGAGTTTTTTTTGTTTTTTGTACACTATTTGTACTAAAATACTATTTATTTTACTGTTAAAGTACAGTACATACTGTACACTGATTATTACGTTATTTTAGCATAATTTAATGTTTGCAGGTGGCAGCACTGTCTGCTTTGTTTATATTCTCAGTTTATCTACCTACCAGGAACATAACCTCAATCAGCTTAAACAGTTCACTAGTTCTTTTTATTAGTGTGTTCTGTTATATTTAAAGTTAGTTTTATGCAATTAGTGAGTAGTTGTATGTGAGTATATATAATAGTGAGTATAAACAATTGTTTACCTCCTTTGTTAAAAAGTGTTAAGAAATGGTGTAAACCTCGTGAAAAGTATGCCAAAAAGACTTAAAATGCTCATCAAGAACAAGGGAATGCATACTAAATATTAGATAATCATTTCACTGTTCGTTAATGTGTCTCTAGTTATGTAATCAAATAAAAACTTTGGTTTTAAAACTGTCTTAGTCTAATAATTTGGCCAGCACTGTTGATAGCGAACTGTTTGTCGTCATAGTTACAATTCGTCTGCCGTTTGATTTAAATCATATTCTTTTCAGGGCTTAGTTCAAGCAGATTTTCCACAAAAATAGGGGGTTCTTTTTCAGTACAAAAATGCGTTTATGTAAAACTCCTTTATAGTAGATGAACTTAATCAGCAGAATTTCATCTAAATACGAAATTTTCAGATTACTAATTCCCATCATTTAAGAGTGATTTTCTTTACTAATAATAAAGCTGAAAGTATCTCTGTCCGGATCTCTGTCTGTCAGGATCTGTCTCTGTCAGGATCTGTCTTTGTCAGGATCTGTCTCTGTCAGGATCTCTGTCTGTCCGGATCTCTGTCTATCAGGATCTCTGTGACGCGCATAGCGCCTAGACCGTTCTTCCGATATTCATGAAATTCGGCACAAGGTCAGTTTGTAGCATAAGAGTGAGAACCTCGAAGCGATTTTTCGAAAATTCGATGTGGTTCTTTTTCTATTCCAATTTCAAGAACAAAACTATCACAAGATGGACGAGTAAATTACGAAATTATTATAACGTGGAACCGTAACATGGGCACAAGCCAATTGGCGAGATACGAAATTATAATAACATGGAACCGTAACATGGATACAAGCCAATTGGCGAGAAAATTCACCATACATTATTTGTTAATATACAGGCGAAACAAAAAACCTTTTAATTTTTCTATTACGGGCAAAGCCGTGCGGGTACCACTAGTAAGAAATAAAAATACATAACGTTATACGCTGTAAATGATCTTTATGATATTTGTCATAATAACCATTTCTCTTTTATGGATATGCTTCGTATTACCTATTCTAGAAAATAATCAGTCATAATATTGCGAGTACAATTTTCTTGACCATTTCCATTCGATTTCATTTGTAAAAAAAAAAAAAAAGAAAAGAAAAAACACAACAAGTAGATATAGATAGCAATTCATGATTGAGAGAAACAAAACTTGAATTCAAGGCGTCAAAGTTCAAATGAATGCTGGATGTTATTAACTTGTAAATAGCATTATTCACACAACGTGCTTGTTAACAGAGTATTGTTTATTGCTGTTATGCTGATGAGTTAACTAACCAGTTTATCATTACTAACCAGTTAACCTCACGAACAGTGTTATAATGAAAATTCTGAAATACGATGCAACGGAAAGAGCATTTTGATATAATTTTTTGGCTCAAAAGGGTTTACGCTTGTTCCCCTCGTTATCGAGGTATAAATTCGCCATCTTCGACGAAATTTTAAGAAAAGTGCCAAATTAAAAGACTTGGCGATTATTTCATGATGCCAATTTTTCACCGACGATTCCATTGACTGCAAGAGGTAGGGCATCCAGCTGCAAGGCATGGTAGATATATCTTCCATTACTTACCGCGAAGTGCATTCAAATCTGTGAAAGAATAGCAACAAAAGTGAAAGATCTTTGAATAATGAAAAATATTACTAAAATAAATTACAAAACCAAATTTCCTGAAGAAATTAAAAACAAGAAATAGCCCCCCCCCCCCCGGGAGATGATTTTCAAAACTGCAGAGTCTCCAAGATATCTTGCAATTAGTCACAATTGCCTTGTTAAACATCTGCATCGCATTAGTACATATAATAGTCGCAACTGCTGTTTATGCAATGATTCCGATTCCGATTCCGAGTCACAACTGACTACAACTGTATTTATGTCGAGGACTGCATACTAAGTGCCTTGCCTCCATTATTTTTTATACCGATAGATGGCAGCACCATCACCGGATCGAACAGTAAATGAGAATTTAGAACTAGACCAGGAGCTAATAGCTACCTGGTGCTAGCACCCCCAGAGGTATCGTTTCACTTGGAGGACATTGAGATTACAAGCATATTTAACGTCGCCCAGTCCCCTTTAATGATGACGGTGGATCTTCGACCATCGAGGTTCGAACTCACGACCCTCCGGCCCCGAATCCGACACTCTACCGATCTTATGCAATGAAAATATAGAGACGGACAAAGAACGTATACGCAAATGTTCTTCTTTGAACGAAGAAAATCTTTGCGACAGATAGTGGCGTCCCAGGGAGATGGCAATGCTGATATTTATTGACCGAATTACGTTGTCTTTAATGCTATACGTAAATTTTTCCTTTGAATTGTTGTAGATTTTTTTTTATTGTATTGTTGTTGATGAACTTACTGTTTTATACATTTTAAATTTTTTTATCATAGTTTCTTTAATGCAATGTTTTGCTCCAATATCATGTATCTGCAATACCTTCCTCTCTCCCCCCCCTCCCTCATGATGTAAATATCAAGTGCTTTTGCGATTTAAAAAAAAAAAAAACGTACTAAAACTTGATAAATTTGGCGCATTTTAACCTATAAAATCCTGTATTCCGATAACAGGGCACGAGGGTAGGTAATTTATGCGTCCAGAAACATGTTTTAGTATGCTCTTCTGTATACTACTAATTTAAATGTTTTTCACTTTTACGCTATCGTATACTTCCCTAATTAATAGAAAACATCAAGCTTACTTAATGGAACGGAAAACATTTTAAAAAGTACAACTGATATGTACGTCTCAATCTTCGTCCCAAACTAGTAGCTGCATTTGAACTTTTGTACTGATTACTGATACTGATATTTTTTATAATTTATTTTCAACATTTTTACAAATTCCAGGGCGTTTTGCAATCAACTAAGAACATTTACGTCCAAACATTCCCTCCTTAAGTCAGTAGAAAATTAGTTTCAAAAGTACAAAGTTCTGCCATTGTTAATCCCCACCCCAATTTTAAGATGATAGTATTACCAGTACACCAGTAAAAGCACTTTTCTTTCTAATGGTTTTACTATCCATTAGCTACAATATATACCTTTAAGCGATTACTGGTGAAAGAGTCCTTATAAAGAGGAGGTGTTGCAAGAGTGTCAGGGATAAAAAAAAAATGCAATATGTTTCAAAAAGGCTACTGGCATGTTATGAATAAATGTTCAGCCCAGATTTTTAATGCAATGGGGTTGTTTCCTTCAGTCAAAAGTAGTACTTTTTGTCACTGAAATTGATAGAATAAGCAAAAATATATAAATAATAATAATATGGACTCAGAAAATGCTTTCATTTTCCCAACAGAAATTTTTTAGATAATTTCTCAAACAAGGCGTGGTCTTTATGACGTCACAAATGATGCACTATGGCGCATCTTTCTGCCGCATTTCCACGTTATGATAAACAAGAAGCGAATTACAATTGCGCTCTACGCTTGCTATCAACTATATCGTTGCAATACAAGTGAGTAAAGATGTAAATTAAATATTTTGAACCGTGAATGGCAACACTGAATGGTATTGCATCATTTGTGATGTCATCGGCAGAAGCGTTAAGCGATGAAAGAGCACCGATTTAAGTAATATTTTTAAAATATTAAACTTAAAAAAATTATTTAAAAATGGTCAGATCCTATGTTTTTAAGCATGCTCTTTCAGAAAAAAAAATAAATAAATAAAAACTTGGAAAGAATCCCATTATGAACTTCACCGCTTTTGTTTTGAAACGGTTCTCCTTTGTCACCGTAGAAAGTTCACTGTAAAAGTCCGAACTAATTCTGGAAATAATAAGCAGTTAGTGTGCTTAATTTCTGCTAGTAATGTACCTGGAAGAAACAGGGTTTCCGATAAAGGACAGTATACATCCTAAAATGAGCCAGATATATTTCTAAACAATTCAGACACCTTCTTGGTTAAACATGCCTAACAAAAAAAGTCAACCGTGTTTTTGAAACAAATCAGAAACCTTCTAAGAAAAACTTAAATATGATTTTTGTAACAACTTGTTACTTTCCTGATTTAAAAGGATACCTCTTAAAGCAAATATGATCAAAACTAAGGCCCAATTGCAAGCACACACACCCAATACCTTATTTGTGAGCCATTCTTGCAAAGCTACAATATCCAGAGATTGCAGTTTGGAACTCAGCTAATCTGGAAAAGCATAAACGGGACTGAAGGCGAAACACCTAACAAAGAAGTTGAATATGATTTTTCACGTTTAGCTAAAAATGAGTTTTCACAACATTGAGAAGTGTGAAGACCTCAAATCACGTAGCTCAACAACGACGAAAGGTTGGAATTTTTGAGTGAAACAAGCGAAGAAGAAACCTGATCTCTCACAATGCTTTGTTTTAAAATCCATCACGTGACTTGGGGTCTTGGCTACACAAATGAAAGTCTTCACTCACACCATTTTATCTCTTGAACTTATCGGACTGAAGGCGAAACCGTGAAACAAGCAGAAGAAGCCAGATTTCTCACAATGCTTTGTTTTAAAATCCATCACGTGGCTTGGGATCTTGGCTACACAAATGAAAGTCTTCACTCCCACCATTTTATCTCTTAAACTTATCGGACTGAAGGCGGAACATCTAACAAAAAAGTTGAATATAACTTTTCACGTTAAGCTAAAAATGATTTTTCACAACCTTGAGAAGTCCGAAGACCCCAAATCACGTGACCCAACAATGACGAAAGGTTGGCATTTTTTGCGTGAAACAAGCAGAAGAAGCCAGATTTCTCACAATGCTCTGTTTTAAAATCCATCACGTGGCTTGGGATCTTGGCTACACAAATGAAAGTCTTCACTCCCACCATTTTATCTCTTAAACTTATCGGACTGAAGGCGAAACATGTAACAAAGAAGTTGAATATAACTTTTCTCGTTAAGCTAAAAATGATTCCTCACAACATTGAGAAGTGTGAAGACCCCAAATCACGTGACTCAACAACGACGAAAGGTTGGCATTTTTGCGTGACACAAGCGGAAGAAACCTGATTTCTCGCAATGCTTTGTTTTAAAATACATCACGTGGCTTGGGGTCTTGGCTACATAAATGAAAGTCTTTACCTCCACCATTTTATCTCTTGAACTTATCGGTCTGAAGACGAAACATCTAACAAAGAAGTTGAATATAACTTTTCACGTTTAGCTAAAAATGATTTTTCACAACCTTGAGAAGTCCGAAGACCCCAAATCACGTGACCCAACAATGACGAAAGGTTGGCATTTTTTGCGTGAAACAAGCAGAAGAAGCCAGATTTCTCACAATGCTTTGTTTTAAAATTCATCACGTGGCTTGGGATCTTGGCTACACAAATGAAAGTCTTCACTCCCACCATTTTATCTCTTAAACTTATCGGACTGAAGGCGAAACATCTAACAAAGAAGTTGAATATAACTTTTCACGTTAAGCTAAAAATGATTTCTCCCAACATTGAGAAGTGCGAAGACCCCAAATCAGGTGACTCAACAATGACGAAAGTTTGGCATTTTTTGCGTGAAACAAGCGGAAGAAGCCTGATTTCTCACAATGCTTTGGTTTAAAATCCATCACGTGGCTTGGGATCTCGGCTACACAAATGAAAGTCTTCACGCCCACCATTTTATCTCTTAAACTTATCGGACTGAAGGCGAAACATGTAACAAAGAAGTTGAATATAACTTTTCTCGTTAAGCTAAAAATGATTTCTCCCAACATTGATGTTAGGATTCAATCCTTATTTTTATTCTAAATGCGCATGTCAATATTGCGTCATATCTCCTCCCAGAAACCTTTGCGCTTTATCAAGCGCGGAGATGTCTCTTCTTGTATATGTAGTGATGGCTGTAGTATGTAGTTCAGAGTAGTCTCTAATTTTCATCTATGTGTAATTGTGATGTGTAACTATCAATAAATGTTTGTGCTTAGCAACTGTGTTTAATTCTGCCCACAATGGTTATGGGCCCAGAATATGCATCTAAAACTGCGACACTAAAATACAGTTGTGATTAAATAGCGATCTCACATCACTAAGCCTACAACGAAAGCTTTCGCTGATTTTTCGCAAGAACTTCCGTGTTCATTACTGCGTAGGCTGAGAAGCGGAAAACGCTTGAAACGAACATTAACGATGGCGCAGCTCACATCAATCGAAAAACTCGGAAAAGAAAACTATGACACTTGGAAACTTCAGATCGAAGCCGTTTTAATCAAAAATGATCACTGGGATTATGTTACAGGAAAACAAGCCATACCAGCTGAAGGAGCTACTGATGCAGAGTTAGAAGAACTATCCAAATGGATAAAGGCTGATCAAAAAGCTAGAGCTGATATAATTTTATCCATAAATCCCGATGAACTGTGTCACGTAAAGCATTGCGCTACTTCAAACGAAGTTTGGCTGAAATTGAAAGAAGTATACGAATCAAAAGGACCAGCAAAGAAGGCCACGTTGCTAAAACAACTGCTGTTCCGAAAAATGAGTGAGACTGAAAATATGTCTGAACACTTGAAAATATTCTATGACGTAGTGGATAAACTCCGTGAAATGGACATAGAAATCGCTGATGACCTTCTATCAATACTTCTTCTGTATAGCATTCCAGATACTTTCGAAAATTTCCGATGCGCAATCGAATCTCGTGATGAACTAACAAAACCGGATGCACTGAAAATAAAGTTATTGGAGGAATGGGAAGTTAGAAAAGGTAAAATTAGTCTTGATTCTCAGAAGGCATACTTTAGTTCTGTTAAAAAGACTAACTCAAACCCCAAACCAAACGCAGAGAAATTTAAGCCTAACTACAATAAACATACTAACCAGAACAGTACTTTTCGCAATTTCAAGTGCAATTATTGTTTGAAAGTTGGGCATAAAGCTTCTGAATGCCGAAAGAAATTAGCCGATAGAAGAAACAAACAAGAAGGAACTATGATGGCGAAAGTTTCTGACAGCTTGGAAAATTTACCCATTTGCCTAAGTGCAGCCCATTGCGACCCTGAAGTGTGGTGCTTGGACTCAGGTGCGACTTCTCATATGGCCCGGGATGAACATTTATTTTGCGAATTTCAAAAATGTACAAACACCTCGATAAAGCTCGCAGTAAATAAAAATGCTGAAGTAGTAGGAGTTGGATCAGTTCGCATTGTTTTGGAAGATCCGAAGGGACTAAAAACAATTCGCTTAGAAAATGTTTTATGTGTTCCTGAACTCAAATGCAATCTTATATCTACATCAAAAGCAACATCAAACAACCGCTCTGTTGTTTTCACTGAACAAAGTGCCAAAATATTTAACGCGGATGGAACTCTACTCCTAACAGCAACACGTAAAGGTGATTTGTATTTCATCAAGCCAAGGATAGAGACTGCATCAATGGTGAGTGATTTTCAAAACTGGCATCTTAAGTTTGGTCACTTAAATGAAGTGGATTTAAAGAAATTAAAATCTGATAATATGGTTCACAATTTAAATTTTGATGATAAACATTCCTTGAAAGACTGTAAAGTTTGTATCCAGTGTAAACAAACTGTGAAACCTTTCCCTAAAGAATCCAAATTTCAGAGTCAATGTCTGTTAGATCTAATCCATAGTGACGTTTGTGGACCAATGAGAGTTCCCTCACTCGGAGAATCTCGATATTTTATCACATTTATAGACAATAAATCGTGTTACGTAGAGGTATATTTTCTGAAAACCAAAGATGAAGCGAAAGATGCATTTCTTAAATATAAGGCATCTGTTGAGAATCGTTTAGAGAAGAAAATTAAAACCCTCCGTACGGATAATGGTCTCGAGTATTGCGGTAAAGAATTTGAAAAATTTCTTACGCAATGTGGTATTCGTAGAGAATATTCTGCTGTTTTAACACCACAGCAAAATGGCAAAAGTGAGCGCCAAAATCGAACACTAGTTGAGATGGCCAGGTGTTTACTCATGCAATCCCATCTCCCACAAGAGTTTTGGGCTGAAGCAATTAATTGTGCAGTTTATTTACGCAATCGTTGTCCAACGAAAGGCTTAAACGAAACAAAAACTCCCTACGAACTATTTTATGGCAGAAAGCCAACTGTGTCATACTTCAAAATCTTTGGTCAGAAAGCATTCGTTCTCGATAAACGACTAAAAGGAAAATTTGACCCAAGGTCACAAGAACACATTTTCGTTGGATATTCTACCGAATCTAAAGCATATAGGCTGTGGAATCCGAACACAAGAAAGATAGTTACAAGCCGGGATGTGAGATTTATCGATGAATATCAACGAGATACTTCATCTAACACTGAAACTGAGTTCTTTGTTGCTTTGTAAAACCCAAAAATAGATAATGAGGAATTAAGCTCTACTGAATCCAAAGAAACTGATACATCGCACCCACGCGATCCGAATCGAAACATTCGACCAGAAGCAGACGATACGTCATGTGATGAGGGGGGAAGCGATAACAGCAATAACTCAGATTCTGAATCGGATACCGTTCCAACCTTTGTACGAGCGCCTGGGAGACCAAGAAAAATAAAAACAGGCAGCCGTGGTAGACCCAGAAAGGAATATAAAATGAAAGTTCAAGATGAAGCCACTTCTTATGCTAATGAAAATGTAGAATATAATCCAAGCGTTGCCGAAGCAATGAATGGTGTTAATAGAAATGAGTGGAGAGCGGCGATGGAAAAAGAATATAATGCGCTAGTAAAAGAAAATGCATGGGAAATTGTTTCAAGAAAAAGGTAATTGGTTGTAAATGGGTATTGAAAACAAAATATAATCACGACGGAAGCATCGAAAAACTGAAAGCACGTTTAACAGCGAAAGGATGCTCGCAGCGGTACTTGATTGATTACGAACAAAATTTTTCGCCAGTTGCCAGATTAAGTTCCATCAGAACTGTAATTGCATATGGTATTCAAAACGGATTTAAAGCATATCAATTAGATTTCATTATGGCTTATGTTAATGGAGACCTAAAAGAAGAAATATATATGGAAATACCAGAAGGCTTCGAAGACAATCTCAATGATGACAAAGTCTGTTTATTGAAACGATCTCTTTACGGTCTAAAGCAATCGGGAAGGCAGTGGTACACAAAATTGGACGAAAAGTTAAAACAAATGGGATTCAAACCTCTTAATTCTGACAAATGTGTATATAAGTCAGAATCGCCTTTTGAAGCAATAATTATTGTTTATGTCGATGACTTAATCGTTCTCACAAAAAGGAAGGAGGAATATGAAGTCATTATTGACAATTTGCCAAAGTCGTTCAAAATGAAAGACTTGGGAACCTTGCATTATTGTTTGGGAATTGAATTCATTCAAAACAATGATAGTATCATCTTGTCTCAGAAGAAATACATTCAAGATGTTTTTCAAAAATTTAACATGCAAGATTGCAAACCAGTATCAACACCTATGGACAATAGTGTTAAACTAACAAATGAAATGTGTCCCGAAAATGATAAAGAACTATTTGAAATGGAAAATGTACCATATCGATCATTAATAGGATATTTAATGTATCTCTCCGTAGGAACAAGACAGGACATAACATTTGCTGTCAACTATCTAAGTCAATTTAACAATAACCCTGGAAAAGCTCATTGGATAGCTGCAAAAAGAATTTTAAGATACTTGAAAGGCTCACAAGATCGGGGCATAATATTCAAGCGTGATAGAGAAGCATTAACAGCTTTTGTGGATGCTGACTGGGCATCAAATGTGACCGACAGGAAATCCTACACAGGATCTATCTTCAAATATGCAGGTGGTGCCATATCATGGGACTCAAGAAAACAGAGGACCGTTGCATTGTCTACTACCGAGGCAGAATATATGGCCTTGTCGGAAGCAGCTAAAGAGGCTATATATTTAAGAAACTTCTTCAATGAACTGTCTCCACACACCATTAAGTCGCCAACAGTAATTAGCAGTGATAATCAATCTGCCCAGAAACTGGTGCGTAATCCTGTTTATCACTCTCGTACAAAACATATAGACATCCGTCACCATTATGTCAGAGAAGTGTACGAGAACAACCAAATAGAAATTAATTATATAAAATCTGAAGAAATGCCTGCAGATATGTTAACTAAAGCCCTTAGTAATGTTAAACATAATAATTTCTGCAAATTAATTAATTTAACGAGTTAATTTCATTAGCAATCATTTCTTTTTATCTAGCTTTAGAAATGCTGGCTCATCCAGGTAAGTATTCAAAAAAAAAAAAAGGGCCGTTGAAATGTTATAATTATATAAAATAAGCATTGAGAGGGGGGATTGTTAGGATTCAATCCTTATTTCTATTCTAAATGCGCATGTCAATATTGCGTCATATCTCCTCCCAGAAACCTTTGCGCTTCATCAAGCGCGGAGATGTCTCTTCTTGTATATGTAGTGATGGCTGTAGTATGTAGTTCAGAGTAGTCTCTAGTTTTCATCTATGTGTAATTGTGATGTGTAACTAACAATAAATGTGTGTGCTTAGCAACTGTGTTTAATTCTGCCCACAATTGAGAAGTGTGAAGACCCCAAATCACGTGACTCAAAAATGACGAAAGGTTGACATTTTTGCGTGACACAAGCGGAAGAAACCTGATTTATCGCAATGCTTTGTTTTAAAATCCATCACGTGGCTTGGGATCTTGGCTACACAAATGAAAGTCATCACTCCCACCATTTTATCTCTTAAACTTATCGGACTGAAGGCGAAACATCTAACAAAGAAGTTGAATATAACTTTTAACGTTAAGCTAAAAATGATTTTTCCCAACATTGAGAAGTGCGAAGACCGCAAATCACGTGACTCAACAATGACGAAAGGTTGGCATTTTTTGCCAACTTATCGGACTGAAGGCGAAACATCTAACAAAGAAGTTGAATATAACTTTTCACGTTTAGCTAAAAATGATTTCTCACTACATTGAGAAATATGAAGACCCCAAATCACGTGACTCAACAACGAAAAAGGGTTGGCATTTTGGCGTGAAACAAGCGGAAGAAACCTGATTTCTCATAATGCTTTGTTTTAAAATACATCACGTGGCTTGGGGTCTTGGCTACACAAATGAAAGTCTTCACTCCCTCCGTTTTGTCTCTTCTCATTGGGAGAAACTCCTAAAACCCAAGAGATCATCTGTGACGTTTTTTAATTTTCTTACAGTGTTTAAGTTAATGATAAATTACAATAGTTGAGGTAAAGCTAACCTGGAAGCATTGTGATGGCTACACATATCTTAATCACAACATCACTATGCTGCCAGGTTAGGTTTGCCTCTACTGTAGTCACGTGTTCCTAAAATTGAATAACGTTGTGACGTTATTTTGCATTAACCCAATTGACGTTATTTGACGTTTACTTAAAACAGTAACTGCCTTAGTCCTGGCTTAGGGCGATAACTTACTGCAAATTACCTAGCTTTCCCTTTAATCTTTGAGTTGAACTGCGCGATTGCTGCAGTCACAGCGCCAGTCTGGTCTACTAATTCTACACTAGCCACCAGTTTCTTTGACCCTCTTGGCTCCTTTAAGAGTTTTTCCGCCTCCAGCTCCTTAACTTCCTATTCCAGGCTGATGAGTGCTAAAAAGCACGAAACTGTAGCCCTCGGATGGAATGATTGAGCTGGCGGTGTATTTTATTTTGTGACTTAAACTTTTTTTCTGTAATTCTCTCTTTGAGCTTCGGTAAAGTTCAGGAGAAAATGTTTGGTAAATAAAACACTTATTAAAATGTTTTGTTAAAAAGATAAAACACATTCAAACCCTATAAAAGTGTATGCACATGTGTGTAACCGTATTTTGTGATAGAAAGAGAAGCAAAAATACACCTTCTCAGTAAGACACCTTTCAATTACAGCAACACTTTTTGAAGTGAACATTTTATCAAAATTTTGTCTCTTGGAAAAGTTACATTTAGTTGGATAAATTATAATTAATAGAAAACATCAAGCTTACTTAATGGAACGGAAAACATTTTAAAAAGTACAACTGATATGTACGTCTCAATCTTCGTCCCAAACTAGTAGCTGCATTTGAACTTTTGTACTGATTACTGATACTGATATTTTTTATAATTTATTTTCAACATTTTTACAAATTCCAGGGCGTTTTGCAATCAACTAAGAACATTTACGTCCAAACATTCCCTCCTTAAGTCAGTAGAAAATTAGTTTCAAAAGTACAAAGTTCTGCCATTGTTAATCCCCACCCCAATTTTAAGATGATAGTATTACCAGTACACCAGTAAAAGCACTTTTCTTTCTAATGGTTTTACTATCCATTAGCTACAATATATACCTTTAAGCGATTACTGGTGAAAGAGTCCTTATAAAGAGGAGGTGTTGCAAGAGTGTCAGGGATAAAAAAAAAATGCAATATGTTTCAAAAAGGCTACTGGCATGTTATGAATAAATGTTCAGCCCAGATTTTTAATGCAATGGGGTTGTTTCCTTCAGTCAAAAGTAGTACTTTTTGTCACTGAAATTGATAGAATAAGCAAAAATATATAAATAATAATAATATGGACTCAGAAAATGCTTTCATTTTCCCAACAGAAATTTTTTAGATAATTTCTCAAACAAGGCGTGGTCTTTATGACGTCACAAATGATGCACTATGGCGCATCTTTCTGCCGCATTTCCACGTTATGATAAACAAGAAGCGAATTACAATTGCGCTCTACGCTTGCTATCAACTATATCGTTGCAATACAAGTGAGTAAAGATGTAAATTAAATATTTTGAACCGTGAATGGCAACACTGAATGGTATTGCATCATTTGTGATGTCATCGGCAGAAGCGTTAAGCGATGAAAGAGCACCGATTTAAGTAATATTTTTAAAATATTAAACTTAAAAAAATTATTTAAAAATGGTCAGATCCTATGTTTTTAAGCATGCTCTTTCAGAAAAAAAAATAAATAAATAAAAACTTGGAAAGAATCCCATTATGAACTTCACCGCTTTTGTTTTGAAACGGTTCTCCTTTGTCACCGTAGAAAGTTCACTGTAAAAGTCCGAACTAATTCTGGAAATAATAAGCAGTTAGTGTGCTTAATTTCTGCTAGTAATGTACCTGGAAGAAACAGGGTTTCCGATAAAGGACAGTATACATCCTAAAATGAGCCAGATATATTTCTAAACAATTCAGACACCTTCTTGGTTAAACATGCCTAACAAAAAAAGTCAACCGTGTTTTTGAAACAAATCAGAAACCTTCTAAGAAAAACTTAAATATGATTTTTGTAACAACTTGTTACTTTCCTGATTTAAAAGGATACCTCTTAAAGCAAATATGATCAAAACTAAGGCCCAATTGCAAGCACACACACCCAATACCTTATTTGTGAGCCATTCTTGCAAAGCTACAATATCCAGAGATTGCAGTTTGGAACTCAGCTAATCTGGAAAAGCATAAACGGGACTGAAGGCGAAACACCTAACAAAGAAGTTGAATATGATTTTTCACGTTTAGCTAAAAATGAGTTTTCACAACATTGAGAAGTGTGAAGACCTCAAATCACGTAGCTCAACAACGACGAAAGGTTGGAATTTTTGAGTGAAACAAGCGAAGAAGAAACCTGATCTCTCACAATGCTTTGTTTTAAAATCCATCACGTGACTTGGGGTCTTGGCTACACAAATGAAAGTCTTCACTCACACCATTTTATCTCTTGAACTTATCGGACTGAAGGCGAAACCGTGAAACAAGCAGAAGAAGCCAGATTTCTCACAATGCTTTGTTTTAAAATCCATCACGTGGCTTGGGATCTTGGCTACACAAATGAAAGTCTTCACTCCCACCATTTTATCTCTTAAACTTATCGGACTGAAGGCGGAACATCTAACAAAAAAGTTGAATATAACTTTTCACGTTAAGCTAAAAATGATTTTTCACAACCTTGAGAAGTCCGAAGACCCCAAATCACGTGACCCAACAATGACGAAAGGTTGGCATTTTTTGCGTGAAACAAGCAGAAGAAGCCAGATTTCTCACAATGCTCTGTTTTAAAATCCATCACGTGGCTTGGGATCTTGGCTACACAAATGAAAGTCTTCACTCCCACCATTTTATCTCTTAAACTTATCGGACTGAAGGCGAAACATGTAACAAAGAAGTTGAATATAACTTTTCTCGTTAAGCTAAAAATGATTCCTCACAACATTGAGAAGTGTGAAGACCCCAAATCACGTGACTCAACAACGACGAAAGGTTGGCATTTTTGCGTGACACAAGCGGAAGAAACCTGATTTCTCGCAATGCTTTGTTTTAAAATACATCACGTGGCTTGGGGTCTTGGCTACATAAATGAAAGTCTTTACCTCCACCATTTTATCTCTTGAACTTATCGGTCTGAAGACGAAACATCTAACAAAGAAGTTGAATATAACTTTTCACGTTTAGCTAAAAATGATTTTTCACAACCTTGAGAAGTCCGAAGACCCCAAATCACGTGACCCAACAATGACGAAAGGTTGGCATTTTTTGCGTGAAACAAGCAGAAGAAGCCAGATTTCTCACAATGCTTTGTTTTAAAATTCATCACGTGGCTTGGGATCTTGGCTACACAAATGAAAGTCTTCACTCCCACCATTTTATCTCTTAAACTTATCGGACTGAAGGCGAAACATCTAACAAAGAAGTTGAATATAACTTTTCACGTTAAGCTAAAAATGATTTCTCCCAACATTGAGAAGTGCGAAGACCCCAAATCAGGTGACTCAACAATGACGAAAGTTTGGCATTTTTTGCGTGAAACAAGCGGAAGAAGCCTGATTTCTCACAATGCTTTGGTTTAAAATCCATCACGTGGCTTGGGATCTCGGCTACACAAATGAAAGTCTTCACGCCCACCATTTTATCTCTTAAACTTATCGGACTGAAGGCGAAACATGTAACAAAGAAGTTGAATATAACTTTTCTCGTTAAGCTAAAAATGATTTCTCCCAACATTGATGTTAGGATTCAATCCTTATTTTTATTCTAAATGCGCATGTCAATATTGCGTCATATCT
Source organism: Uloborus diversus (assembly GCF_026930045.1). Lineage (NCBI taxonomy): Eukaryota > Metazoa > Arthropoda > Arachnida > Araneae > Uloboridae > Uloborus > Uloborus diversus. The sequence continues at coordinate 14,476,231 of NC_072735.1, forward strand.
CCTCCCAGAAACCTTTGCGCTTTATCAAGCGCGGAGATGTCTCTTCTTGTATATGTAGTGATGGCTGTAGTATGTAGTTCAGAGTAGTCTCTAATTTTCATCTATGTGTAATTGTGATGTGTAACTATCAATAAATGTTTGTGCTTAGCAACTGTGTTTAATTCTGCCCACAATGGTTATGGGCCCAGAATATGCATCTAAAACTGCGACACTAAAATACAGTTGTGATTAAATAGCGATCTCACATCACTAAGCCTACAACGAAAGCTTTCGCTGATTTTTCGCAAGAACTTCCGTGTTCATTACTGCGTAGGCTGAGAAGCGGAAAACGCTTGAAACGAACATTAACGATGGCGCAGCTCACATCAATCGAAAAACTCGGAAAAGAAAACTATGACACTTGGAAACTTCAGATCGAAGCCGTTTTAATCAAAAATGATCACTGGGATTATGTTACAGGAAAACAAGCCATACCAGCTGAAGGAGCTACTGATGCAGAGTTAGAAGAACTATCCAAATGGATAAAGGCTGATCAAAAAGCTAGAGCTGATATAATTTTATCCATAAATCCCGATGAACTGTGTCACGTAAAGCATTGCGCTACTTCAAACGAAGTTTGGCTGAAATTGAAAGAAGTATACGAATCAAAAGGACCAGCAAAGAAGGCCACGTTGCTAAAACAACTGCTGTTCCGAAAAATGAGTGAGACTGAAAATATGTCTGAACACTTGAAAATATTCTATGACGTAGTGGATAAACTCCGTGAAATGGACATAGAAATCGCTGATGACCTTCTATCAATACTTCTTCTGTATAGCATTCCAGATACTTTCGAAAATTTCCGATGCGCAATCGAATCTCGTGATGAACTAACAAAACCGGATGCACTGAAAATAAAGTTATTGGAGGAATGGGAAGTTAGAAAAGGTAAAATTAGTCTTGATTCTCAGAAGGCATACTTTAGTTCTGTTAAAAAGACTAACTCAAACCCCAAACCAAACGCAGAGAAATTTAAGCCTAACTACAATAAACATACTAACCAGAACAGTACTTTTCGCAATTTCAAGTGCAATTATTGTTTGAAAGTTGGGCATAAAGCTTCTGAATGCCGAAAGAAATTAGCCGATAGAAGAAACAAACAAGAAGGAACTATGATGGCGAAAGTTTCTGACAGCTTGGAAAATTTACCCATTTGCCTAAGTGCAGCCCATTGCGACCCTGAAGTGTGGTGCTTGGACTCAGGTGCGACTTCTCATATGGCCCGGGATGAACATTTATTTTGCGAATTTCAAAAATGTACAAACACCTCGATAAAGCTCGCAGTAAATAAAAATGCTGAAGTAGTAGGAGTTGGATCAGTTCGCATTGTTTTGGAAGATCCGAAGGGACTAAAAACAATTCGCTTAGAAAATGTTTTATGTGTTCCTGAACTCAAATGCAATCTTATATCTACATCAAAAGCAACATCAAACAACCGCTCTGTTGTTTTCACTGAACAAAGTGCCAAAATATTTAACGCGGATGGAACTCTACTCCTAACAGCAACACGTAAAGGTGATTTGTATTTCATCAAGCCAAGGATAGAGACTGCATCAATGGTGAGTGATTTTCAAAACTGGCATCTTAAGTTTGGTCACTTAAATGAAGTGGATTTAAAGAAATTAAAATCTGATAATATGGTTCACAATTTAAATTTTGATGATAAACATTCCTTGAAAGACTGTAAAGTTTGTATCCAGTGTAAACAAACTGTGAAACCTTTCCCTAAAGAATCCAAATTTCAGAGTCAATGTCTGTTAGATCTAATCCATAGTGACGTTTGTGGACCAATGAGAGTTCCCTCACTCGGAGAATCTCGATATTTTATCACATTTATAGACAATAAATCGTGTTACGTAGAGGTATATTTTCTGAAAACCAAAGATGAAGCGAAAGATGCATTTCTTAAATATAAGGCATCTGTTGAGAATCGTTTAGAGAAGAAAATTAAAACCCTCCGTACGGATAATGGTCTCGAGTATTGCGGTAAAGAATTTGAAAAATTTCTTACGCAATGTGGTATTCGTAGAGAATATTCTGCTGTTTTAACACCACAGCAAAATGGCAAAAGTGAGCGCCAAAATCGAACACTAGTTGAGATGGCCAGGTGTTTACTCATGCAATCCCATCTCCCACAAGAGTTTTGGGCTGAAGCAATTAATTGTGCAGTTTATTTACGCAATCGTTGTCCAACGAAAGGCTTAAACGAAACAAAAACTCCCTACGAACTATTTTATGGCAGAAAGCCAACTGTGTCATACTTCAAAATCTTTGGTCAGAAAGCATTCGTTCTCGATAAACGACTAAAAGGAAAATTTGACCCAAGGTCACAAGAACACATTTTCGTTGGATATTCTACCGAATCTAAAGCATATAGGCTGTGGAATCCGAACACAAGAAAGATAGTTACAAGCCGGGATGTGAGATTTATCGATGAATATCAACGAGATACTTCATCTAACACTGAAACTGAGTTCTTTGTTGCTTTGTAAAACCCAAAAATAGATAATGAGGAATTAAGCTCTACTGAATCCAAAGAAACTGATACATCGCACCCACGCGATCCGAATCGAAACATTCGACCAGAAGCAGACGATACGTCATGTGATGAGGGGGGAAGCGATAACAGCAATAACTCAGATTCTGAATCGGATACCGTTCCAACCTTTGTACGAGCGCCTGGGAGACCAAGAAAAATAAAAACAGGCAGCCGTGGTAGACCCAGAAAGGAATATAAAATGAAAGTTCAAGATGAAGCCACTTCTTATGCTAATGAAAATGTAGAATATAATCCAAGCGTTGCCGAAGCAATGAATGGTGTTAATAGAAATGAGTGGAGAGCGGCGATGGAAAAAGAATATAATGCGCTAGTAAAAGAAAATGCATGGGAAATTGTTTCAAGAAAAAGGTAATTGGTTGTAAATGGGTATTGAAAACAAAATATAATCACGACGGAAGCATCGAAAAACTGAAAGCACGTTTAACAGCGAAAGGATGCTCGCAGCGGTACTTGATTGATTACGAACAAAATTTTTCGCCAGTTGCCAGATTAAGTTCCATCAGAACTGTAATTGCATATGGTATTCAAAACGGATTTAAAGCATATCAATTAGATTTCATTATGGCTTATGTTAATGGAGACCTAAAAGAAGAAATATATATGGAAATACCAGAAGGCTTCGAAGACAATCTCAATGATGACAAAGTCTGTTTATTGAAACGATCTCTTTACGGTCTAAAGCAATCGGGAAGGCAGTGGTACACAAAATTGGACGAAAAGTTAAAACAAATGGGATTCAAACCTCTTAATTCTGACAAATGTGTATATAAGTCAGAATCGCCTTTTGAAGCAATAATTATTGTTTATGTCGATGACTTAATCGTTCTCACAAAAAGGAAGGAGGAATATGAAGTCATTATTGACAATTTGCCAAAGTCGTTCAAAATGAAAGACTTGGGAACCTTGCATTATTGTTTGGGAATTGAATTCATTCAAAACAATGATAGTATCATCTTGTCTCAGAAGAAATACATTCAAGATGTTTTTCAAAAATTTAACATGCAAGATTGCAAACCAGTATCAACACCTATGGACAATAGTGTTAAACTAACAAATGAAATGTGTCCCGAAAATGATAAAGAACTATTTGAAATGGAAAATGTACCATATCGATCATTAATAGGATATTTAATGTATCTCTCCGTAGGAACAAGACAGGACATAACATTTGCTGTCAACTATCTAAGTCAATTTAACAATAACCCTGGAAAAGCTCATTGGATAGCTGCAAAAAGAATTTTAAGATACTTGAAAGGCTCACAAGATCGGGGCATAATATTCAAGCGTGATAGAGAAGCATTAACAGCTTTTGTGGATGCTGACTGGGCATCAAATGTGACCGACAGGAAATCCTACACAGGATCTATCTTCAAATATGCAGGTGGTGCCATATCATGGGACTCAAGAAAACAGAGGACCGTTGCATTGTCTACTACCGAGGCAGAATATATGGCCTTGTCGGAAGCAGCTAAAGAGGCTATATATTTAAGAAACTTCTTCAATGAACTGTCTCCACACACCATTAAGTCGCCAACAGTAATTAGCAGTGATAATCAATCTGCCCAGAAACTGGTGCGTAATCCTGTTTATCACTCTCGTACAAAACATATAGACATCCGTCACCATTATGTCAGAGAAGTGTACGAGAACAACCAAATAGAAATTAATTATATAAAATCTGAAGAAATGCCTGCAGATATGTTAACTAAAGCCCTTAGTAATGTTAAACATAATAATTTCTGCAAATTAATTAATTTAACGAGTTAATTTCATTAGCAATCATTTCTTTTTATCTAGCTTTAGAAATGCTGGCTCATCCAGGTAAGTATTCAAAAAAAAAAAAAGGGCCGTTGAAATGTTATAATTATATAAAATAAGCATTGAGAGGGGGGATTGTTAGGATTCAATCCTTATTTCTATTCTAAATGCGCATGTCAATATTGCGTCATATCTCCTCCCAGAAACCTTTGCGCTTCATCAAGCGCGGAGATGTCTCTTCTTGTATATGTAGTGATGGCTGTAGTATGTAGTTCAGAGTAGTCTCTAGTTTTCATCTATGTGTAATTGTGATGTGTAACTAACAATAAATGTGTGTGCTTAGCAACTGTGTTTAATTCTGCCCACAATTGAGAAGTGTGAAGACCCCAAATCACGTGACTCAAAAATGACGAAAGGTTGACATTTTTGCGTGACACAAGCGGAAGAAACCTGATTTATCGCAATGCTTTGTTTTAAAATCCATCACGTGGCTTGGGATCTTGGCTACACAAATGAAAGTCATCACTCCCACCATTTTATCTCTTAAACTTATCGGACTGAAGGCGAAACATCTAACAAAGAAGTTGAATATAACTTTTAACGTTAAGCTAAAAATGATTTTTCCCAACATTGAGAAGTGCGAAGACCGCAAATCACGTGACTCAACAATGACGAAAGGTTGGCATTTTTTGCGTGAAACAAGCGGAAGAAGCCTGATTTGTCACAATGCTTTGGTTTAAAATCCATCACGTGGCTTGGGATCTTGGCTACACAAATGAAAGTCTTCGCTCCCACCATTTTATCTCTTAAACTTATCGGACTGAAGGCGAAACATCTAACAAAGAAGTTGAATATAACTTTTCACGTTAAGCTAAAAATGATTTCTCCCATCATTGAGAAGTATGAAGAACCCAAATCACGTGACTCAACAATGACGAAAGGTTGGCATTTTTGCGTGACACAAGCGGAAGAAACCTGATTTCTCGCGATGCTTTGTTTTAAAATCCATCACGTGGCTTGGGGTATTGGCTACACAAATGAAAGTCTTTACCTCCACCATTTTATCTATTGTACTTATCGGACTGAAGGCGAAAAATCTAACAAAGAAGTTGAATATAACTTTTCACGTTAAGTTAAAAATGATTTCTCACAACATTGAGAAGTGTGAAGACCCCAAATCACGTGACTCAACAACGACGAAAGGTTGGCATTTTTGCGTGACACAAGCGGAAGAAACCTGATTTCTCGCAATGCATTGTTTTAAAATACATCACGTAACTTGGGGTCTTGGCTACATAAATGAAAGTCTTTACCTCCACCATTTTATCTCTTGAACTTATCGGTCTGAAGACGAAACATCTAACAAAGAAGTCGAATATAACTTTTCACGTTTAGCTAAAAATGATTTTTCACAACCTTGAGAAGTCCGAAGACCCCAAATCACGTGACCCAACAATGACGAAAGGTTGGCATTTTTTGCGTGAAACAAGTTGAAGAAGCCTGATTTCTCACAATGCTTTGGTTTAAAATCCATCACGTGGCTTGGGATCTTGGCTACACAAATGAAAGTCTTCACTCCCACCATTTTATCTCTTAAACTTATCGGACTGAAGGCGAAACATGTAACAAAGAAGTTGAATATAACTTTTCACGTTAAGTTAAAAATGATTTCTCACAACATTGAGAAGTGTGGAGACCCCAAATCACGTGACTCAACAACGACGAAAGGTTGGCATTTTTGCGTGACACAAGCGCAAGAAACCTGATTTCTCGCAATGCTTTGTTTTAAAATACATCACGTGGCTTGGGGTCTTGGCCACACAAATGAAAGTCTTCACTTCCTCCATTTTATCTCTTGAACTTATCGGACTGAAGGCGAAACATCTAACAAAGAAGTTGAATATAACTTTTCACGTTTAGCTAAAAATGATTTCTCACTACATTGAGAAATATGAAGACCCCAAATCACGTGACTCAACAACGAAAAAGGGTTGGCATTTTGGCGTGAAACAAGCGGAAGAAACCTGATTTCTCATAATGCTTTGTTTTAAAATACATCACGTGGCTTGGGGTCTTGGCTACACAAATGAAAGTCTTCACTCCCTCCGTTTTGTCTCTTCTCATTGGGAGAAACTCCTAAAACCCAAGAGATCATCTGTGACGTTTTTTAATTTTCTTACAGTGTTTAAGTTAATGATAAATTACAATAGTTGAGGTAAAGCTAACCTGGAAGCATTGTGATGGCTACACATATCTTAATCACAACATCACTATGCTGCCAGGTTAGGTTTGCCTCTACTGTAGTCACGTGTTCCTAAAATTGAATAACGTTGTGACGTTATTTTGCATTAACCCAATTGACGTTATTTGACGTTTACTTAAAACAGTAACTGCCTTAGTCCTGGCTTAGGGCGATAACTTACTGCAAATTACCTAGCTTTCCCTTTAATCTTTGAGTTGAACTGCGCGATTGCTGCAGTCACAGCGCCAGTCTGGTCTACTAATTCTACACTAGCCACCAGTTTCTTTGACCCTCTTGGCTCCTTTAAGAGTTTTTCCGCCTCCAGCTCCTTAACTTCCTATTCCAGGCTGATGAGTGCTAAAAAGCACGAAACTGTAGCCCTCGGATGGAATGATTGAGCTGGCGGTGTATTTTATTTTGTGACTTAAACTTTTTTTCTGTAATTCTCTCTTTGAGCTTCGGTAAAGTTCAGGAGAAAATGTTTGGTAAATAAAACACTTATTAAAATGTTTTGTTAAAAAGATAAAACACATTCAAACCCTATAAAAGTGTATGCACATGTGTGTAACCGTATTTTGTGATAGAAAGAGAAGCAAAAATACACCTTCTCAGTAAGACACCTTTCAATTACAGCAACACTTTTTGAAGTGAACATTTTATCAAAATTTTGTCTCTTGGAAAAGTTACATTTAGTTGGATAAATTCCCGTTGTAGAAAAATAACAATGAAATATCTTTTATAGGGTAATCTGCATGCGTAATATATTTTCAACGTATTATAACTGCAATTAAACTTATTAATGCAATTCCTTTACTTTAAAACTGGAAGTATTTATGACTTCCTGAAAGCATCGTTTTGATAATGTGATGATGGGTTGTTAAACACCATAATCACATTAAAAAAATCCTATTAAAGTAATTAAAAGCAAATTTGCATTTTTTAAAATGCTTACAAACACCTTTGATAACCATGTTAATTGCTTGAGTGTCTCCCTTCATTAATGTAAGGATTCTTAAAAACAATTAAAGGAAATAATTATTTAATTAAACAAAATTCAGCCTGATGAACATAACTGTAAATTAACTAATAAATATAAATTAAAGATAATTGCTTAGTAGCTAAGTTTATTTTATTATGCTAATATGGCAGTAATTAATTGTGCAAGTTATTTATTTCAATGTAGTTCATTTGCTAATTTTTTATTTAATAGGGGAGAGTGTCCCATAGCGGGTAGGTCGCCCAAAGCGGCCTTCGTATGCCCCCTCCCGCATGGTGTGTTAGCGGTGATGAATACGTACGTTGTGTTTACCCGAACACCTCCGAGTTATTATCAGTCCCAGAGAAGCAGCAGTAAAGCAGCAAAGCGCAACCAGGCTTAAAATTTAGTAAAAGGTACATTTTCTACAAAAAAAAAAAAAAAAAGAAATTTTGTAACTTGTGATTAGTCGAATACCAGCTTTTTTTTTTTTTTTTTTGTCAATAATATTAACTTATTCTTACACTATCCACCTATAACCTACGATGGTCATTCCGTTTTTTAAAAATATTAATTTAAGATTAAAATTATTGAAATAAAAAACGTGACTCTGGGCAAAGCGGGTATAGGATTTAATCATATATTTATTTAAAATTTCTTGACTCGTGTGCTGACTTAGATTTTCTTTCAACAGCATAAGTGTTACTTTAAAAAGTTATTTTTTAGGATGGCACAATTAATTAGTCTATTAAGGGGACACTGGACCTTGAAAGCAAACTTTTTTAATTATTGATGGATTTGCATGACATTTTAACCATATACTTTAAACACTAATACAAGCTTAATTATAAAATTTCATTAAAAAATTTCAATTAGAAGACCAATTATTTTAAGAAACTAACGATAATTAACAAAAATTTTGAAAAGTCCCTTGCGTAATTAATTTGATTTCACAACACTGAAACTTATTTTAAGTCATTCTCTATACTATAATAAATAAAACAAAACTCACAAAATTGTCCTCATATTCAAATTAATTCAAAAAAATACAAATTTGAAAAATTTGACAAAGATTTCTTCTTTTGAACGTCCAGTGTCCCCTTAATTAACTCAGTTATTTCTTTACGTTTAATAAACAAATGTACAGACTTTAAATTGGATCAGTACAACTATTTTATATTTTTTTATATAATGGCAGGTAGCTAGTCAACTATTTTAATCATTTAGAACTTCATATTTGATTGGCAAATGTACCAAACCACTATTAGTTAAGCTTACCCGCTTTGGGCTACCTGGTAGGGCAAAGTGGGTTTTTCACATGTTTGTTAAGTTTGATAATAAATAATTATTGGGTTTGGAATAATACAAAAATCACTTTTTATTTTGAAGTTCAAGAACCCTGCTAGGAAATAGAACCGAAATTGTTTTCCATTAAAATCCAAAAACTACAATTGTTGGGCGTTCTTCGAAAACCTACCCGCTTTGGGCCACTCTCCCCTATCTGGTTTGTAATGAGCAGTCTTATCTGTTCTTCGTTTTGGTTGTTCTAACTGTGTTTGGTCGTTATATAAGTTACTTGAAAATCAACATGCATTTTGAATTGATCTGCATTAACGAATTCATCACCAATGAAAATTTTTATGTTGTCTTTTGCCCATTTTAGAGATGGATTTTTTTCGAACTGTCAGCTGAATTTCATCTCCTATAAAGATAACCGTACTTTTAAATGATATAAAAATATTACTGTGGAGCTACATTGATCAATTTTTATTAATGCCCTTTTAAAAGCACTGATTAGTTACTGGATTCAAGGTAAGTCTTGAAAAAATTAGCTAAAATGACTTATGACGTCCTTTTGTAAAATTAGAACAACCCATCTCCCCACTAGTAGTATTACCATGCTAATAACTGTATACCTCCCATCCTCTTGTCATGCACAAAATCAACAATCTTTTGATTGGTTTGCATGTTTTATTTTATTTGTAGTTTTGAACTCTGAATAATTTGATCTTATTAACTACAAATTTAATTGCACATGAGAATTAGATTATTTATGGAAAAGTTTCCAGCGTAGTTGGTCAAAATTAGGATGCTGAGGAAAAATTACTTTATAATTTTTGTATTAGTTCTTATTGCAGTTACAACTTTTTTTCTCCCGAGTTACGTTCAAGTGGGTACCAAAAACAAAGAAAAAACCATAAATATAACTAACACATCTTGCACAATATCGAAACATATTGGTCGAAAGATATTTCTTCATGTTTGCAGAAAGAAAAAGGAAGAAGTGATTGATATAAGATATTTTTGGACAAATGAAACTAAGACTTCAAAACCGGAAATAATCAGTGTCCAATTAAAAAGAGAAGAATTTCGAAAAGTTTGTGAGTTTTGCTAGATTTGTTACAATGCTAAAATTGAGACATCCTTCCACCTGTATGATCACGGGTCCTTCACAGTCGGGCAAATCAAATCTTGCTCGAAAAATTATTTCTGAACAAGTTTATGAGCACCCTATGAAACAAATTATTTGGTGTTACACTGTTTGGCAACCATGGTTTTTAGAAGAAAAAACCTTTAAATTTGTATGCGGCTTACCGTCAGAAGAAGAAGAAATTGATTTAATTGTTCTGGATGATATGATGAATAGTTTAACTCCAGAAGTATCTCAAATGTTTACTGTTGGATCTCATCACAAAAAATACAGCATAATACTCATAACGCAAAACCTTTTTCCCAGAGTAAAAGCAATGAGAGATATAAGTTTGAATACGCATTACATTGTTTTGTTTCGGAACAACAGAAATTTGTCACAAGTATCGTGTTTTGCTAGACAAGCATTTCCAGGGCAGTCGAAGTACTTTATGGATGCTTATAAAAAAGCAACGAAGGCACCTTTTAGTTATTTGTTAGTCGATGTTCACCCAAGAACGCCAGAAGAACATCGCCTCCGCGAGTCTATATTTCCTGATCGCGAAATGATTAGTTGGGTGTTTGTTCCTGCCGAAAAATGAATCGAGTAAATCGTCATGTTCATTTGTTGCATGTTCTTGCCAATGCAACTCCTACTCAGCGAAAAGCAATACTAAAAACTGCATCAGATGAGCAAATAAAAACCCTGTGTGAAATTTGTCAAAATTTACTTGCAGGAAATATACCATCGAATAAAATTAAGAAATTGTGCAGTTACAAAAGAGTTATACGTTTATTAGCTGATAGAAGAGTACCGCTTTCTCGCAAGCGTAAACTGTTCATTACGAATCGTCAAGTAGGAGGTTTCCTTCCCCTAGTTTTACCTGTTTTGAGTCTCTTAGGAGGAATTGCAGGCAAAGCAATTGGCAAACGCATATAGAATTATGTAAAAAAATATGGCATTGGTTCCTCCTGAATTGGTCTCAGAATATTATCAATTAAGCAAGCCTGAGATCCGCTTAGAGGATAACATTGCTAGTGTGTTACACGAAAAACTAACATCCGATGACATTAAGGCAAAACTGTTATCAGATTTAATACCCAAATATCAGAGAGCAATGCAAACCCCTCCTCCTCGCAAACCGTTTGAGACTCCACAAGAACTGTTAACAGAACTATCACCAGATAAGACATCAGATATTTTACTCAGTGAAGTTGCAGAAAAAAAAACTAACAATTTATCTAGGAGCATAGCTTTGTCAAAATATATAGCATATGTTGTACCAAAAAGTCAAAAAAAATTCATTGTACCAATACTAGAAATCTTACGTACTAACGGTTACACTTTTAATGAACAAAGTGAATTGGAAATTAGTGGCAAACCAGAATACCGTAGCAATATAATAGATTTATTTAGTTATATGATGAAAAATGTAAAAGGTGTAAGTCCTCCTAGAGGATTTAATGCTTTTTTCGATGCTATACTAAAAAGTAACATTCCAATTGAATGGATAGGAAATAAAAATCTGCGCGAACAACTAACTTTAACAGATACAGATCCTGCGTTCAGGAAAGCAAGGTCTGATTCATCGGAAGAAAAATCCATCCCCGACATTAAAAGCACCGGAACGCAAGAAATAAATCTAAATAATACAGTACCAAAATGGGATGCATTTGAGGAGACAAGCTCACACTCATCTCAAGAAGACAAAGCTCCATTGAAATGGCAAACTTGGATAGACTAAAAAAATTGTACTTTGATCCAAAAGAACCAGGGTCTTTCGGAGGAGTAAAACGACTGTCTAAAGCAAGTGGAGTATATAAGAATATTGTACAAAAATGGCTTTCTAAACAAGATGTCTACACACTTCATCGCCCAGTTCGTTATAAATTTCAGAGACGCAAAACAATTGCATATGGAATTAATGAATTATGGCAAAGTGATTTAATTGATATGAAAAAGCTGTCTCGATTTAACAAAGGTTATCGTTACATATTAACAATAATCGATGTATTCTCTAGGTATTTGAGAGTCTTTCCTATTAAGAACAAAAAATCAAAAACAGTAGCAGAAGTTTTTCAAAAATTATTTAAAAGAACAAAACCAAATAATCTTCAAACGGATAAAGGATCTGAATTTTATAACAAAAATATGAAAGAGGTGTTAAAAAGACATAATATTCACCACTATTCAACAAAAAGTGAAGCAAAATGTGCAATTTTAGAACGCGTTCATAGAACAATCTTAGAAAGATTGTACAAAGTTTTTACTTTTCGCAACTCTTACAAATATTATGATGTTTTACCAGCATTAATTGATTCATATAATAATTCGATTCATAGCGCTCATGGATTAGCACCTTCGAAAGTAACAGCAAATGATGAACCAAAACTATATAAACGCTTATACAATTATAGTTCACTACCACAATTTCGTTTTGCAGTAGGGGATGTAGTCAGAGTATCAAAGGCTCGCAAAGTTTTTCGCAAAGGGTATTTGCCAGGATGGACTGAAGAAGTTTTTCGCATTCGTAAAAGATATCCTACAATTCCACCTACTTACGTTCTAGAAGATTTTGATGCTAAAGAAATTGAAGGAAGATTTTATAACGAAGAGTTGCAGAAAATAGATAAATCATTGAATGATTTTTGGGCAATTGAAAAAATAATTCGAACAAGAGGTAGAGGAAAAAACTACCAGCTGTTTGTCAAATGGGTTGGATTTCCTGAGTCTCAAAATTCATGGGTACAAGCTGATCAGATCGCAAAAGAATTATAATGGATCAATCAGTGAACGATTTTCATATTTTGTTACCTTCAAATGCGAGCATGAGCTACTTTCCCCATAACACTCCTGATCATTTTAAAACCAAATTAGCTCATCCAATAACGTTGAATGGTGACTGGGAATGCTGTTTGTCTGAAGTTACTTTGCCAGGAAAATATTTTACTATTCACCCCGACTATAACGACAGTTATATTATAGAAACTATTAAAGATATTGAAGATACTACGTTATTACCTGAATTTGTCATTCCGTTATATAATAAAAACTTTTCTGATTTTGTTCAGGGTGTAAACTCAAATATCAGAGCGGTTACTAAAGCTCAAATAATCTCATTTTCACTAGTAGAGAACAACACAAAACTAAAAATATCCTTAAGACCACATTGTGAATTGTTTATTTCGGCTGAAAAAGGACACAATTTTTTACGGCTTTTAAATCTCAATCCAAATGTTGATGATATTACACCAACGTACGACAAAGGAGCAACAATATCAACTCGTAAATATAATCCTCCAAATGTTGAAATGTTTAAAAATCAAGAATTTAAAATTACAGTCAAAAGACCAATATTAAAAAAAAGACACGATATCGTGCTTCGCGATATGGAAGAAAGAGATGTTTTTGATCAAATTTCAGAGAAAATTATTTATGAAACTAGAGATAATTTAGCCTTTTTTAAAAAACATGAAAATAAGGTGATTCTTCAACTGCAATCAAATGTAGAACTTACAATGAAACGTATCTCATGTCCCAAATTAATGGATGCATTAAATCTTAAAAATGAAATTCATGTAATTCGAGGTAAAAATGAATTTGAGTACTCAGAATTAATTGACAAAGCTGAAGGAGAAAGTTTTCAAATTATTGAATATGAAAGTTTTCTAGTTACTCGCAAAGAACCAAGTACATTTTATTTAAATCTTCCAAGTGGCATGTACCAAGAACCTAACGATTTTTTTAAAGAATTTCATCACATTTTTTTAAAAAAGTTATTCGATTCGAAAGTTGAATTGATTGTTCCTGAAAATACTAAAGTTATTTTTAACCAAAAGCTTTCAAATATGCTTGCATTTCTTACAAACACTTTTACAGAAGGGCGATATAAATCGGATTACATTTTGGAATTACGAGCTGGAATTACTGAAGTTTATGTTTATTGTGATATTGTTTCTTCCTCATTAGTGGGGGATGTATCAGCACCTATTTTGAAAATAATACCAATCGCTAATGAATATAAAGAACAAATTGTAAAACAATTTACAGTACCTTTATATTTTCCAGTAAAAAAACACTATTTTGATGTTATTGAGATTGAGTTAGTTACAAGTAGTGGCACTCCAATCAAATTTTTATCAGGAAAAACAAACATGGTACTTTCTTTTCGAAAGAAAATTGCATAAAATCAGCTTGCAAAGGAATGACATATTATAGATAACTTTATTAGCCATGGAGACACATGGTCAAAGACTAGATCCTCGTGAATGTATTGATTACTATTGTAATCAACAAGAAGGAAGAGGACCATATTTCGCATCAAATTATCCCATACAGAGAGGTTATGGACTATTTAGTAATTTGAAAAGATATGCAATGCCAATTATGATGGAGGCAAGTAAATATTTGGGGAAACATTTACTAACAACAGGTAGAAACGTGCTGGAGGATATGTCACGAGGTAAATCTTTTCGTGAGGCCTCACGCAATCAATTTCGCCAAGCTAGAAATGAAATTAAAGAAGATATTCTCCGCAAATTGAGAGGTGGCGGGGCCATTAAAAGAAAGAAACGCGCACAAAAACGGCAGACAAAACGGAAGAAATCTTGTGCAAAAGACGTGTTTGCAACTCTGTGAAAATGGAGAAATGTTATTGCACTAAAAGTGAATTAGATTTGTTTACATCTACTCCCATACAATTGGCAATAGATCGATCATCATTTGTGGAAATTCATCCGGTCGCATCAATTTCAGATCATAATAATAATATAGAATTTCTTTTATCTGGATTAGGTGAAAGCTACTACGATCCCTCTCATATTTTTCTGTATGTTCAAGCAAAAATTTTAAAAGCAGACGGTACAGCTTTTCTAGATGCAGATAGGTGTGGCCCTATTAATTATCTCCTAAATACAATGTTTTCCGAATGTCATGTGTCACTTAATGATCGCCAGATTTCTTCGGAAAGCAATTATGCTTACAAAGCTTACATCCAAAGCATGTTATTTCATCCAGAATCCTCTCAGAAAAACTTATTAAGCGCAGGATTATTTGAAAAAGACACTGCAGGCGAATTTGATGATGTAAGTTTGGTCGCAGCTGGAAAAAATGAGGGGTTAAAAAAGAGATGGAATAGGGTCAAAAGTGGAAAAATGTTTGACATGTGTGGGATTCTTCATACAGATTTAGGAACTCAGTCTAAATTATTAATAAATGGAACATCAATCCGCATTCGGTTGTTGAAAGCCAAAAACGAATTTGCCTTATTATCAGCTGCAAATGATTATTATATTCAAATTGAATATATAAGTTTGTTCGTTAGAAAATGCGAAATATCAAGTTCCATTCTTGTAGCTCACGAAAAAGCTCTAGAGCAATCACTTGTTCAAATACCATTTACTCGAATTGAAATAAAAACATTTACATTAAGTTCTGGGTTAAAAAGTATCACTATACCAAATGCAGTCAACGGTGCTCTTCCATCACGCATAATATTAGGGTTAGTATCAAATTCTGCTTATACCGGAGATTTCAAGAAAAACCCTTTTAATTTTAAAAATTATAAACTGAGCCATATATTCATTACTGAAAATGGTATTCAAATTCCAAGTTCACCATATACTCCTTCTTATGGGAAAAATTTATTCGCCAGAAACTACTTAAGTTTATTCACTGATTTGACACAACACAAAACTAATATTTCTTTCAGTTCATACATGGAAAATTCATGCTTTTATTGTTTTAACCTTACTCAAGATTACTCAGCTAGTGTCCCGTTTGCAAATATAACTCGAAGTGGTGACATATCAATTCACCTAAAATTTGATGAGGATCTTCCGGAAACAGTTACTTTAATTGCATACTTGGAAATGCAAGCACTCATTGAAATAGATAAAAGCAGAAACGTCTTTACAGATTTTTAAGTAATCATGGATACGTTTGCGCTGACAAGGTTAGCTCTTAGCGATAAAAAAGTTAAATCAAACTTTGGAGGAGTGTTTGCTAACGATACGCTTCCAAAAAAAATAAAACATCATCGCTCATTTATTGTCAATACAGATCCTTCTCACTGTAAAGGGCAACACTGGCAAGCTATCTATTTTGATAGAAAGGGTCATTGCATATTTTTCTGTTCATATGGTACGCCTCCCATAGACAACGTTCGAAAATTTATTTACAATAATTCAACAAGTTTTGAATGGAACGATGATATGTTTCAACATGTATACACTTCTTCATGTGGCTTATTTTGCCTTTACTTTCTGTGGCATGTTTGTCGTGGATTATTCATTAATCGTTTAAAACCATCAAATACTTGTCAAAATGAACGAATAGTTCAAAATTTCATTCAACGATATTTCAAGCTGATAACGATTCCTCGCCCTCTGCATATTCAATATTGCCAATCTGTGGACAAAAGTATATAAAGGAGCAACATATGATGCATGTTTAGAAGAAGATCACCCATGGAAAAATTCGGATACATTCTTCGCAATTACTGTGCAGAAGGAGATTATTTATACATTCATCCTGCTTTGTTCAGTGATTTCCTCGACTGTCTTCAGAATGCTTTACAACAACAACGTCTTGATGACTCTAAAAAAGTGGTATATTTTAAAATTTTGAGCAACTGTGAAATTATTGACTTTATTCATAAAGAGTCCGCTGACGATTTATTTGGATATTGTCAGCTGCATCGAAAAAATCCACAAGAAAAATTTAAAGTATGTGCACCGAACAAAACTTTATCTTCCCATTTGTTAAATTGTATATTAACAGCCAGAGAAACAGAAAATGACGTGCCTGACAGCCCAAACTTTTTTTAATTGTACGCTTATTTTAAGTTATTGACTCCAGACGAAATTGTAAAAACTCTTCATGTTCTGTGAAAAAAAAATGTAATTCTCAATTTCAAAAAGCGTAGTGAAAATAAAAGTTTAAGCTTTTGAATTTCCTACGTTCTTATGAGTGTATTGTGTAGATGATATTATCTTGCGTTTGTGATTTTTAAAAGTACAATACTTTCTTTAAAATGTTTCTAAGTGCATTGAGAAATATGTATCAAAAATGCAATGTTATATATTTCATATAGCCTAATGATAATGAAAATTTAAAACCTTTACATCCTTTACTTGTATATTATTGTAGTATGTTCATGTTGATATATTATCTTTGTACTGATAAAAGTATTACATTTTCTGTAAAACATGTTTAGGTGCTCGTAATTGTAAAACATGTATCAATCATCCGTTTTTCTTAATTTTATGTAACCTACTGAAAATGAAAATTTAAAATTTTGTATTCTTTATTTTTTATGCGATTGTATTACGTAACTGTTAAAATCGCATGCTTGTACTTTTCAAAGCGAAACAATCTCTGTAAAATATGTTCAGATGTCTCTAAGTGTATTTATTGAGAACTAAGTATTGAAATCTCCTTTGTTTCTGAAATAAAATAAAAAAAGACAGTAACGTGTTTGTCTTTCTTTTACAATAGAAACACTAAGTTATTATACAAGAAAGTTCTGCGTATTTGCCTCAAAGAATAGCAAATGAATTATACAATAACCTTTTCATTGTCAATACAATGTCAGATACAATGTTAGATACAGTAACCGTTTGTTTAAAGCATGACGAAAAAGCGCAGCAATAGGATTTTAAATCAGTCAGCATTTTACAACCTTAAGAGGAAACATAATTATTTGTGTCAAACAAAGAGACAGTTTTCGGTTCTAAATAAGGAAAACAATTGACAAAGGGGAATGTAAGCAGTAAGCTTATTGTTCACAAATCTATAAAAACGTATAGCAGTGTGGCAAACGTAATCAGAATACAGAAAGAGCCTCGTGGAGGAAAACTGAAACATCCTTGTAAGAATCTGTGAAATCCCAGCAGTGACGAGCAAAACTTCTGCACCATGTCGAACGGTAAGAGCTTTTTTAAATTTTAGTTTTCCTGAAGCGTTGCAGAAAAAAAGAATAATTTAAAGTTAAACTTAAATTTTCTTTATCCCAGTCAGAAAAAGGATGTATGACTTTCCAGATAATGACGAAGAAGATCCAATAATTAAACCAGTTAAAAAAGTTAAAACAACAAAACCCCGTTATGACGTTGATTTATCAAGTGATGCAGATGGAAAAAAAATTCCACCGTACACTATCAACTGTGGAAAATCAATAATGATGGAAGTAAAGGAGTATAGAGGTTCATTCTATATAGGGCTCAGCAGATGTGCTGAAGGATCTTCTGAGATCAAGAATCGATTTAATATACCCATTGCGCAGCTAGAAACGTTGGAAAAAGCGTGCGTTCTAATGTTGAATTACATCAAAGACTGTGAATAACTATAGTTTAGCCTTAGTAAATTGTCTTCTGTATTGTTTAGCATTTAGTTTTAAAGTATGTTAGTATTACTGTGTGTTTAAGTAAATTGTAGAATAGTTTAAATATTTTGGAGCTTGTAGAAAATAATATCAGTAGTTTGTCGTCCAGATTATTTCAGTACTTCGTTTTAAAACATGTTTGATTATCATGTGTTTGAATAACTTGTAGCATATTTTAAATATCTAGTAGCTCGTAACGAATAATATCAATGTAACAAGGGGGGTAAAATTTAAAAACGACAATGATGATTTTTAGGGAACGTATATCAGCATTTAGAGGTTATGCAAGAGCTTTACGTGAATCTGTATCATATGTAGATCCATATATTCTGTATACAGACGCAAGACTTCACATACATAATATCCTTGATACAAATACCGTTTTAAGGATCAGATTAATCATTTGCATGATTGTTATATTTAGTAAAACAATTGATGACGAAGAATTGACCAATGTATTTTATTTTCGCAGTTATCCAGAGCGCATTTTATCTCGATATCAAATTTATAATGCAATAGACTTAGCATTTAAAAAAATATTTGAAAGTATAGAAATTTTTTTACGGAACGGAAGTGGATGGGTAATAAAAAATATAACTGCATTAGATCTTCACATAGGCAGTTATCATGTTGAAAGGGGTGGTTGCCAAAATTATCGTCTTCCGACTAAGTTAAAAAACAAAAAGTCTGTAGTAAACATTAAATGCAATGATAACTTATGTTTTGTGTACAGCATTCTCGCAAAACTATACCCGGTAAAACAAAATGCAAATCAGTCATTCAAATACAAAAAATATATTAGGAGATTAAAACTTAACGGATTTGTGTTTCCAATGGAAATTTCAAAAGTAGGATTATTTGAAAAGAAAAATAATTTAAGAATTAACATCTTTGCTTGGGAAGAAAACGAAATATTTCCACTTTATACGAGTACACAGCCAAAGGCTTATCGGGAAATTGATTTACTTTTCTATCAGAAACATTTTTTTCTTATTAAAAATTTTAATAGGCTTATGAATAAAAAAAAATGGAATACATTTCTTCTGTAAAAAGTGTTTATGCGGCTTTTCTCGACAAAGTACACTGAACTCGCATCATATTTTGTGTCAAGACATCAAAGCGCAAAAAGTTACTCTTCCTAAGCCCAACACAATCTTAAAATTTACAAACCTTTCCAAAATGCTTTATCACCCTTTTTGTATATACGCAGACTTTGAGTCCTTAACTCGAAAAGTATCCACAGTTTTACCATGTCCCTCACAGAGTTACACATCAGTGACAGAAAGACATGAAGCAATTAGTTATTCTATAATAGTAACCGATGTAGACGATCATATTATTTTTCATGAATATTTTTCCGGGGAGAATGTTATAAAAGAGTTTCTGAACACTTTAAATGAAATTTCTAAAAAACTTTTGAAGAAAATGCATCAAACAGCAGGAATGATAGAAAATATTAACAGCAGTTATGATCCTGATAAATGTCACATTTGTAAAAAAAGTTTCTAAGTAATGAAATAAGAGTTCGGGATCATTGTCATTGGGGTATGGGATACATTAGAGGTTTAGCACATCAATCCTGTAATCTTAATTACAGAGCTACATATTTTATACCTGTAATAATTCACAATTCTAGAAACTATGATTCTCATTTAATTTTGAAAAATTTAACACCTGATGTTATAAGAGCAATTAATATTATACCGGTAAATATGGAAAAATTTACTATGTTTTCATTAGATGCGTTGAAATTTTTAGATTCGTTTCAATTTTTAGATGCATCATTAGATACTTTAGTTAACAATCTGAAATCATCGAATCACAAATTCAAAATTTTCAACAGTTTTTATAAGAATGAGAAAAATCGTCATTTACTAAAAAGGAAAGGAGTTTTTCCTTACTCTTACGTTGATGAATTTGCAAAATTAAAAGAAACTAATTTACCACCGAAAGAAGCTTTTTTTAACGTTCTCACAAACTCTCCTATTAGTGAAAGTGAATATAAACACGCTAAATTAGTTTTTAAAACATTTGAATGTAAGAATCTTGCAGACTACTTAGAGTTATACCAAAATGTTGACACAATTATGCTTTCAGAATGTTTCAATTCCCTACGTCGCACCGCGATGAAGTACTATCAGTTAGACCCTGTGTTTTTTCTGACTATGTCAGAATTAACATGGAATGCCGGTCTTAAATTGACAAAAGTAGAGTTACAATTATTGAGTGATGTAAACGAATACATATGGTTCGAGTCTCAAATGAGAGGAGGGATTAGTTTTCTAGGAACGAGATATGCAACTGCAAACAATCCATACATACCCGAAACGTATAACCCATATGAACGTCAGAATTATATCCTTGCACTTGACGCTAATAACCTATATGGTTATGCGATGAGCCCCCCTTTGCCAATAGGTCATTTTTCATGGCTTACAAATGATGAAGTTCTAAACTTTAATATTTTTGACTATGATGTAAACTCAAATGTTGGCTTTATACTTGAAGCTGATTTACTAATTCCGAAATCAATTCATAATCGAACAAGTGATCTCCCATTGGCTGTAGAACACTTAAAAATTGAATATGAAATGCTTTCTCCTTATTCTAAAAAATTATGCGATAAATTTAATTTACGACGTACATTACCTAGTAGAAAACTAACTCCAAACCTTTATCCAAAAAAAAATTATATTACTCATTATTTAAATCTGAAATATTATGTTGAACAAGGTGTAGTGGTTACTAAAATTCATAAAATATTGGCTTTTAAGCAACAAAAATGGTTAAAGAGTTACATAGATTTTAATAACAAAAAACGGACCGCAGCTACAGATGAATTTACAAAATCATTTAAAAAAAAAATGAATAATAGTTTTTTTGGTCGCCTAATGCTAAACCAACGTAAGAAAATCTCAGTAAAAGGTGCTCTGACGGAAAAAGACTGCACAACTTATATGGCGAGTCCTTTATTGGACTACTTTGAACCGATTAACGATAATTTTACTACTTTCAAAATGAAAAAAGCTAACATCATTCTTGATAAACCACTTTATGCGGCCTTTTCTGTTTTAGAATTATCAAAATTAAGATTATACCGGCTTTTTTATTCACATTTTAAAGAAAAGTATGGCAGCGATTGTCCCTTACTTTATTGTGACACGGATTCTCTTTACCTACAGATTTTCTCAGAATCTGCATTCCTTGACTTAAGAGACTCATTTTCTGATATAATGGACTGTAGTAATTTCCCACCTGGTCATATTTTACATAATTTAAAAAATAAAGGTAAATTGGGATATCTGAAAAGTGAAACAATAAAACCTATTAAGGAGTTTATAGGACTGAAACATAAGATGTATGCTTTCTCCTTTGGTGAAACATGTAAAAAAACTGGCAAAGGTGTAAAAAAATCAACTCTTCAGAATTTTACGATGAATACGTATAAAGAAGTTTTAGAATCTGAATCGAGTTTGAAGCACAAACAAGCACTCATTATTTCAAAAAAGCATGAACTGACAACAGTTACCCAAAACAAAACTACTTTATCTGCATATTATGATAAAAAATACTTGAATGATGATGGTACAGAATAGGGAACCCCGCTCTGCTATGCCATCTAGGGCTTCCAGAGAACGGACCTTTCGGCCGGGGCCCCCTTACCCATAAGGGAACGAGAACTAAACCACTTACGACTCTAGACACCGTGGACCCAGGTACGGACCTGACTCCGGTGGTGCCCATTGCCTACTCACTGTTCCACTCGATAGCCATTGGGCAGATACAAATCTGCTCAAACGCAAGTAAAGAGTGGTCGTTTTACATACGTGGATGCTACACCATCGTAAAACCCTCCCCATTTACCCGGGCTTGGGACCGGCATAGGGACGGGCCCGGTCCCCCAAAGACCAGACCCCACATCATTAGCATATGGACACTATTTGATTGAAAAATAATAATTTTTAAGATTTGTAATATTTTACAAAATATATTTTAGAAACCTTTTTTGTTGGCTAATTGACAAATCGTATTTTTATATTAAGTAAGAGATAAGGTTTGTGATTATAAGAGTATATTAATAGTGTTTATAAATAAATTAAATTCATTTATTGAAAAAGAATCTGTATTGTTGAAAATGTTGTTATGTCTACTTGAGATCAATGCATTTTTGATTATTAATAATATAATGTTTTCATAATACATTACGCGTTATATGTTATATTTACATGTTGAAAATGCTTAAATTTGATTGTTTTGTAATACATGATATTCTGTTTTGTTTATTAATAATATTCTATGTACATTATATTTCAAGTTTATGTATTTAAAGAAATAAAGAGCAGACCTCTTCTCAAGAGGCCTGAAGAACACTGAACTTGTGAGTTGTAGTTTTAAAATCACCTCACTTGTTTAGTGTTCTCCAGGCTGCCAAATCAACCAAAGACAGAGGAAGAGTGCGGGAGATCAAGACAAAGCTGTCCCTGGATAAGATGGTTGAAGATCAATAAAAATCAAGACGGAGTAATTTCTGGCGGCGGTAAAATATTTACATTTCTTATATTTCAAGCTTATTAATATGATATGCAAATGTTGTATCTATTTAAAGGAATAAAGAGCGAGATGAAGAACGCGGAAGATAAAGACAGAACAACTCCTGAATATGGTAAAGTGTTTTAAAGCTCTTATATTTCAAGTTTATTATTGTAGCATGAGTTTGCACCTTAATATTGAATATTAAGTAATATGGAGAATAGCTAGATCAAAATCCCTACTCTTAAAACGCTTGAAGAACACAGAATTTCTAATTTGTAATTAGTATTACTATGCCAACAACTGCAATTAGTAAAAAATCCGTTGAACTTAGTTTAATTTCTAAAACTCGAAAAGAAATGCATGAGTTAGATTCAGAAAAACTCACATTTGAATATTACGAAATTAACTTCTGAACTCGAGAAAAAAAAATCCAAAGTTGGTGTTGGAAACTACTCATTAAAAGTTTTTAAACGGTTAATGTATTTTCCAAACTCATCAACAAATGCTTGAGTCAATGTTGGAAATACTCCTACAGTTGAATATGATGAGTTTTCAGTTCCGAACTTGAGGAAACATTCTCGAGTTGGTGTCGGAAACACTCATAAGTTTTTGTATGGTAAGTTCATTTTCCAAACTCAAGAAAAAATGCTTGAGTTAATATCGAAAAGTTCTATTTGAATATGAAAAGTTTAATTTCCAAGCTCGATAACAAATGCTCGAGTCGATGTTGGAAATACTCCTCCGGTTGAATATAATGAGTTTAATTTCCGAACTCGAGGAAAAATTCCTGAGTCGAAGTCGGAAACACTCACAAGTTTTTGTATGGGGAGTTCAATTTCCGAACTCGAGAAAAAATGCTTGAGTTGGTATCGGAAAACTCCTATTTCAATATGATAAGTTTAATTTTCGAACTCAAGGAAAACTTCTCGAGTTGGTATCGGAAACACTTACATTTTTTGTATTGTGAGTTCAATTTCCGAACTCAAGAAAAATGCTTGAGTTGCTTTTGGAAAAAAAAATCCTATTTGAATATGATAAGTTTAATTTCCAAGCTCGAGAACAAATGCTTGAGTTGGCGTTGGAAATACCAAGCTTTGTATAGTAAATTCATTTCCCGAACTCGAGAACAAATGCTTGAGTTGGTGTCGGAAAAACTCCTATTTGAATATGATAAGTTTAATTTCCAAGCTCGACAAGAAATGTTGTGTTGATGTAAGAAACATTCACATTAAACGATAACACAAAAAATAAGAGTTCAAAACTACAAATAAAATAAAACATGCAAACCAATCAAAAGATTGTTGATTTTGTGAATGACAAGAGGATGGGAGGTATACAGTTATTAGCATGGTAATACTACTCCCACTTACGCAATAAAATATTTTCTTTTAAATGTTTTACAATATTAATGACTGCAAGTAAATTTTCAACAACGGAATTGATGTGATACTTGTCTTAAGTTGAAATAAAAATAACTACTTATTCAAATGTGTTTGAACTAGTCGCTAAACTTTTCTTTAAAAGGAACAAGCTGAAATTTGACAGAAATGTGCCTGTTAGTTCTTCAAATTATCACATTTAAACATACAGACGCTACAGGTTTATTTTATACTATTGTACATATATGTATTATAAAAAACATTATGTAAGGTGGGTGTGTCAAATAAGGTCATATGGAACAATAAAACAGCACCGCTTTTTTTGATGCAGGATAGCAAAACTTTGCTGGATCGAGATTTTATTATCATAAAAAAACCTACTTGTTAACAAAGTGTTATCAACAAGCAGTTAGTTTTTAACGCGTAAATGAATAGCAAAAGTTACTGCAAAAGAGTCCTCGCAAAAACATACGTTCTTATTTGATAGTAAATTTATCTTTTTCCTGTTTCTTTAGCTCAATAGTTTAAGAAAAGCTATCAGCTTTTTTTTGAGCATTCACAAATTGCTTATTGCTTTCATTTGACTGTTGAATGATGCCTTTTGATTTTTACCCCGACTTCCTCTGCAGCACCACCGTCGACCGGCCCATCCCGATGCTGCTCCTCTTGCGAGCTAAGTCTTCAGGTTGCGTCCATATCCTACACACACGTGTACATGTACATACACACACACACACGCCTACATACAAACACACGCATGCCTATACGCATGACTGCTTACACACACACGCCTATATACAAACACACATGCCAATACGCATGAACGCTTACACACACGCGCGTACATAGGTTGTGTTCGATGATCAATCGGTAGCTCGACGGTTAAAATAATGACGTCACCTCCAATTATTTAGCATACACTGACGTCACTAGCTGTCACTTGATCAATTGACCGGTCACTACCGGTTGAGCTCGTCGAACGTAAACATACACGCACACACGAACGCCTACTGACACACGAACTCTTACACACAAGTGCGTAAATACACACACACACGCCTCACATACTCGTGATTGCGAATAATATAATTTGAATACAAGAAGCCAAAAATTCAAATTTCCTTTTCTCTTTTTTTTTTTTTGCTTTGCTTTTTTCCAAAATTGCTGCGCTAAAAAGTCTAATTTCAGAAGTAGAAAATTTTAAAAGAAAATTACCGTTGTATACCATCATTCTTTCCTGTGATTTGATAACCCTAAAAAAAAGTAGACTGTAGCTTAATATAGTCTGGTTTGGCATTTTGGGGCTACGGTGTATTTATTAAGACATGGAAGGATCGAGTTTAGGGTATGAGTTGATACTGTGCTGCACAATTGTCCATGAACCCAATGTGACACGGTGGATCTATCTCCTTCCAACTGAAGTAAATGTGGAATTTTTCATAATGTTTTGGAGTTAATCAAATGCGGTCTAATATGCTCTTGTACTGAGCATAAATAATGTGTCTTTATAATTCGTTTGGTAGTACTTGCCTTTTTTTTTCATTGGCCTTATTGGGGTCTGTGTTTAAATAAGGCCAAATCGTTTTTCTTTATTACAATTGATAAAAAAACATAAATGAAATTTAAATTTTTACATTGAATTAGTTTATTTATTAATATTGTTATTTATTGTTACTTTTAACAGTCATGAAATAAATGTGCGAAATTCGGAGCCAATTTTACTATAAATGAGCTAGATAATTCACACTTCACACTCAATGGTCCCTTGTACCTATCACCATTTGTGGTTTAACCGGTTGAATGGAACCCTGCAGAAATCTCTGATTTTTTGATCAAGACCAGAAGCCGAGCAATCTCCGGTAAAGCACCCCCGAAGGTATTGATTCACTTGGAGGACTTTGACCGTGGCATATTTAAAGTGTCCCAGTCACCATTTAACGAACACGGAGGATCTTCTGCCGACTGAGATCAAACAGAGGCCAATCGATTATGAATCCGACACCTTACAGATTAGGTTACTACAGTCTATTACATAGTCTACTACATAAACCTTGAGGTTGTCTTCTTTGGTGCACTTACCTTATATACTGAGTGTGTGAATATTAGGAACACATCTGACAAATAAAACAAAAACTATTTAAATGAATTTTACATGAATAACATGAATGTCATTTTGAGTTTCACGTTATACTTTATTGAAAGTTTTATATTTTAGTAAAATAACAATTTAAACATGCTTTCAAAGCATACAAATTGATAGAAATCACAGAAATGTTCCTGATTTCAGTTTTAAAAAAGAGCTTTCGCGCGGAAAGAACGCAAGAAACTTTTAGCCAAATTAGTTCCATTTTCCCTAGCGAAATTCTTTCTAGCATCACGTGTACATCTAAACGAAATGAGCAGGCAGGCATTTTTCTGAAAACAAGTATTTATCTCAAATTACCGGTAATTAATCTTAACTGGGTAACAAAATTACCTCTGAATGCGCCATTTTTTTTTTCGCCACCTTTTTCGCGAACCGTGTTAAGACGCGAGTTCTTCCAACGAACTGGATACAGTGATAGGAAATCAATAAATTTACCATCTGTAAAAGGGGCACCTGCTATTTCATCTCTAGAAATGTCGCAACAAATTAAGCTTGGCTACGCACATTAGCCCTCATTAGAGCAGCAGCTTTCTTAGTGAAAGAGTAAAGAGTTCGAGGTAGGGGAAAAAAGGGAAAATATGCTTTTTAAATGTAAGACATTAGTTTGGAAATTGCTTCCTTATTGCAGTTTTTCATGTGGAAGGAATATTTATGTTTTTCTTGATAGTGTATTGAGAATGCCAATTTATGCACTTTTTACACCTACTATCATCAAATGAAGCATTTTGCACGATCTGTATGCGGAAACTGTTTGAGCTAGATGATGTTTGCACCACTATTTCTCATTTCTCATGTATATAGAGTTTCAGAAGTCAGCTGTATTTTAGTACAAAGGGTTTGCCAGTTTAAATTGCCGTCTGTATAAAGGAAAAAATATATGAAGTACAGGGTATCCGAAAGTCCTTGACACAGTTTAAAGGTTCAAAGAAAAGCAATGGTCGTATCAATATGTGGTTTGCACCATAATATTTCATAGGTTCAAGAATTGTTTTTGACACCGTTAAAGAAGAAAAAATAAATAAAATGAAAAAAAAGAAAAAAACCGCTATATAAGTAATAGCTGCATCGTCGCAGTTAGAGTTTGCTTTTCCTTCTGTAGCTATACAGCCGTCATTGTAAATCTATACTAATAACACAAGGGTGAAGAGTTTGTTTATTTGTTTGAACGCACTAATCTCAGGAACTACGGGCTCGAATTGAAAAATATTTTTGTATTGAATAGTCCATTTATTGAGGAAGGCTATAGGCAATATAACATCACGCTATGACCAATAGGAATGGAGCAACAATAAATGGAAATTTTATATATAAAAAACATGATGCATTTTTTGTTGCATCAATAGCTCTATCTTTTGTTACCCGAATACCTCGGTCGGTAAAGCGCTCGGCCAGCAACGCTAGGATCTGGAGTTCAAACCCGACTGCGGACGGGAAGAATTTTAGCGTTTATTACCCGGCTCATTTAAAAATTAGTTAATTTATAAATCAAGGGTTTTCAATTATTTTTTTATTGATTTTTTTTTTCGATTTTCTTATTTAACGGAAGACATCGATGTATATAAGGGTGTGTATTTTTTTACTATATGTATATATATATATATATATATATATATATATATATATATATATATATCATAACGTGATGTACTTAAAATAGTTCTTTAATACATTGTTGTCTTATTATTGCGTTGAAACGGCGGGGCACAGCTAAAAAAAATAAAGGAAAATATAAATTGTCTCTCAATATTATTGCTGACCCAGGCAACGCTGGGGAATAAGCTAGTTACTTAAAATTATACCTTTCTCTTTCTTTTATTCCTTTTTAAGGAAGCCATGAAATATCATGAACCTGTGAGGTATTATGGGACAAACTGCATGTTGATATGAAAATGTGTTGCTTTTGTATGAATTTTGATATGTCTCTGTATGTCTGATCTGCCTGTTTGTATGTTTTTTTTTTTTTTTTGCAAAGGTTCAAGACGGGTAAAAGGATTTGCGAGTTCGTTTTTTTTTCCGAAAAAAAAACAAAAACAAGGGATAGTACACCGTTCTTTATTGGATTAACATTAAACATTTTCCTTAAAATGACCGAGATTTGCTGATGTTGTTTCACAAAATTAGATAATTACTCGTACTTATTTTTGAGTAATAACCATAGCAGAAGGTTGTTATGAAAGTATTCAGTCGCTGTCACAGTCTGTTTGAATCTATCAATTTATTTATTTTCTGCGATAAGATAAATGTTTACAGTCGACTCCCGCTACAACGCGATTCGACTTACGCGAAATGGCTATATCGCGAGTTTTTCTCGAGTGAAGAATTTTATAGCTAACGCGAATCTCACGCCCACAACACGAAAATTTTCGGCGGAAAGTAGAAGATTAACTCATTTCTCTTTTCTGTTCTTCCTCTTCTTCTGACGAGTTTCCTGACGCGTATGCAATGTCAGGGGAAGACTGATCACAATTTGATTGCACAGCATAAATCATCACCATCTTCATATTTTAAGTTATAATGTTTTAAATATAATTACTGTACACCTACTGTACGGTATTATTATAGTGCTACATTTTATTATTACTTCATGCTATACGTACCAAACTGTTTTATTCTCTCTCTCTCTCTCTCTCTCTCATAATTTTGTGCATCACAACAATATTTTATGTTGAATAATACAGATTAATTTAAATTGCAGTAAAAATTAACTTCTTTGTGTAATAAAGAGAAATATATGAACTATTTTAAAACATTTTGAGAGGTGTTTACAAATGCCTAAAATAACTAGGTATGCTTACAAAAAATTCTTATACACACCCTTTTCCACAACGCGAAATTTCGACTTACGCGAGGGGTCTTGGAAAGCATCCCTCGCGTAAGTCGAGACTCTACTGTATTACCATAATACCTCTTGGAACTAACAGTGTGCACAATAGACTTTTTCAGACATCATGTAGAGTAAAGCGTCAAAATCATTCCATCTGTATTTGCGTGTTTCTTTCTTAATTCAAGAAATTGTTACAGAACAGTCACAACTGAATGGTTGATTCTGATTCAATACTCAGCTTATATGGTATAGTTTAATTTCACCCTTGTAAATTGGGTTCATTAAATGAAATTGGCTATCCTCGCAGTTTCTGGATTCATTAATATCTTATTCCAAATTTGATATTTTAGAATTTTGCTAAACATGCAATTTTATGATTGACTGATAGTTATAGAACATTGATGGTAGTGGTGTCCTAAACAGAAAGGTGTTGAGTTCCTAACTTCAGAGTAGTGGGTTCGATTCCTCTTTGTTCGAAGATATACATGGATGCTAAAGTGAGTGATGCTTTCCAAGACAACTGGAGGACACTTTAGATCAAAGTGTCCTCCACTCCTGGTGTGGATCAAAAAAGTTAAATCACTAGTTAAATCACTTGTAGCTGACATACGGGGACCACGAAGTTTAGTGTAGCGCTGGATGTTGATATTTTCATCCGAAGACTACACTGTAAAAAAATCCGAAAACGTTTCTGAGTATATCGTGCAGCTGTGGTTCATGAAAGTTTCAAAAACGTTTCT
This sequence comes from Uloborus diversus, assembly GCF_026930045.1. NCBI lineage: Eukaryota > Metazoa > Arthropoda > Arachnida > Araneae > Uloboridae > Uloborus > Uloborus diversus. The sequence continues at coordinate 14,506,221 of NC_072735.1, forward strand.
GAGCATTTTGGAATCCTCTTTCTGTAATGTCCAGAAACGTTTCTGAGTATTTCGGAATCCTCTTTCCCTAATTTCCAGAAATGTTTCTGAGTATTCTGTGCAGCTGTGGTTCATGAAAGTTTCGAAAACGTTCCCGAGTATTTCGGAATTCTCCAAACAATTTTCAAAAACGTTTCCGAGAATTTCGGAATCCTTTTTACGTGATTTTTTTTTAAATATAATTCTTTATTATAGTATTGCATACCCTATCAGTTTCAATTCTTTCATATCTAAGAGCAATAATACAAGCAATTTTAGAATCATTCGTGGATTTTTTTTTTTTTTTTTTTTGAATTTCTAATGACAAATAGCATGGTTAACAGCATAACATATGCACAGTTATAAATTTTTGAAAAATTATGAAATAATCTAGTAGTTTCATTCCTAATCACAAAATCGTCGGGGAATTGGAGGGGTGGGGGGTACCTTCTGAAAAGTGGGAATTGTTTGTTAAACAATCTTAAACTTCAGTTTTTCTCTCAATATTTTCAAGACAAAACTATCAACATATTGTATTTTTAATGCAGAACTTAAAAACATATCTTGTATCAAACTTGATAGCTTTTATCTTCGGATAAAATTTGACAGGACTTACCTACCCCTCGCGTTCCGGAATTCGTTCACCTCAAGTCAATTTCTCTGACGAACAAAGTGTACCGAAAAGTACCAACAGAGAATTTGATGAATTTAAATATGACACCAAGTCTCCCAGCTGGAACCATTAATTCTTCTGTTCTTGCCCTTTTCCAGCTCATCACAAATATAAATACTTATTCAAAATAGGTTACTGATTTTATTTTTACAGTGTGCGCAAAATGCAATATATATTTTATTTATTAAAACATTGAACTCTATTACATGATTATTCCATTTCATATATACGAGAACCCCCCCCCCACCATAAGAGTGATGGTGCACCCATAAAATGCTATAAAGCGTCCCCCCCCTTAAAAAAGCAACCCCCCGAAAATGTCAATGGCACAGTCTGCGTGGTGAACGTCCCTCGTCTTCTCCCCATATGTACATTTTATATTAATAACATAGTTTTTTAAAAAAATGATCACTTTTAAACCAATGACATGAAATAATATTACTTTTTATTTTGGCATGTAAATGCAGCTGTTCCATTTTTGCCACTGACTCATTCCTCCTGACTGTCCTACATTAAACTAGTATGCATGCAGTAGGTACTGTCCTGAGGAAGACAAATTATAAGGACTTGTTTCTTAATTTAGCCGAGGTAAAAAACCCCTACTTTTAATTTTAGGTTTAAGCTCTTATTTATTGCATATAGTTTAGCATATGGTGCGTTTGGCCCAATGTAATGCATATATTAGAGCTTAAACACTCTCTATTTAGTAAGTAGTTTAATATCTTTTGGTCTTTTGACCATATTTATCGAATCTTCCACGGCTGATGAGCTCCGAATTCAACCTTTCAACTTTATTCTAATAATTGCTACTTTTAATTTTCTTTTTCTCATTGCTGTTCATTGCTTGTGTATTTCAAATATATATAAAAATATATTATTGAGAAATAATTCTTGTTTGTTAAATTTGCAGCTTCTTTCCCTTAAGGGCAGGTACATTGCAACTAAAATAAATCGTACTAATGAAGCTCTGCTGAGATAAATAATATTTCATGTATAATATAAATTATAAATCAAAGTATCATATACATTATAAATCAAAGTATCATATATATTATAAGTCAAATACTTTAATATGGTGTAAAAATACAAAATTATTTATTTTATTAAGTCTTTTTTTTTTTTTTTGCTTTTGGTAAAATTGAGGCTCGTAAAACGAAAGAAAATGAAGACACTTTTAAATACATATATGAATCTATTTGTAAAAGAAATTAATACACATTTAACTAATTTAAAGCGTTTCGCTAATGCAATTATTTAATGAGATATCGTCATTTAGATAATACTGAAGCACTATGTTCCTAATTACAAGAGATAGTGTTTTTTTTACTTCATACAATCTAGCTACACTGTTTACAAGAGAATGAAAACATGCAACCTTAAAGACGAACTATCAAACCTGACAATTTGCATATTATAACATTTAATTCATAATGCTTGATACATAAATGTTCAGCCAAATATTAACTGAGATTGACACATAAAAACAAAGTACACAATAACACTTATTTAAAGTTTTTTATAATCTTCAATTCATAAATTTTACAGAATAATACTAGACACACTTGCACTTTAAATATGTGTTCTATGTAATGTAAAATATTTTCAAATTGCAATAGTTCACAACGAAAAAATGATACTGAGGAAAATAGTTTTTTTTAACGAGATTTATATGAACTAAATCACTTTAAAGTAATAGAGTTGCAAAGCGACTTACCTATTCGTCGGTGGTGGTCTTTAGCAGGCTTTGGTCATCAAAAAGGTGATTTTTATGACAGAATAAAATTCTGCCTACACAAATTACCCATTTGGTAGAAAGAAGAAAAGTATCCAAGAAAAAAGTAAATTACCTACACAAATTATGCGACGCAACGAATTTATATGGCGTCCTGTCGGCAGTTACTTGGTTTTTAATTTCAGTTTGTATTTCTTCCGCGAGCATGCGTCGAGAAGTTGCACTTCGTACCTAAAAATAAGTGACATAGCTTCAAATTCAATCTCATGACGATACATTAGCAAGAAAATATAAGACTTTAAAATAATCTTTAGTGAATTCATGCGAGGAACAAAACTTCTACTAATGACCTTGATAAGTGTTACTTCGCACATGAGTCATCACTTCCTCTTACCTTTCTAGAGAGAAGAACAACTTATTGCTTTAGATCAGAAAAATGCATTTGACAGGAGGATTTTGTTTATTCCAAAGAATTTTTCTCTGAGACAAAAAAAAAAAAATTACCGATTTTTTTTCTTGCCCAATAAGATTCTTGGTTTTCATTGCGTGCTTTCACGAGTTTCAGTTTGGATTTGGTGCTGGACTGTAAAATTGCCGTGTGAGCTGCGCAGGCGTCGACTCTTACTTTCTTGTTAAACGGGAAAGGTATTTGATAAGAACAGAAAACTGCTGACGGCGTACGAATCTGTTTATTACGGAAAGCTTTTTTGTATATTCAGAGAGCTTTCCGAGATTTTTTACAGTGTACGATGACTTATTTCACTAATGTCAATAAACTAGACATATTTTGCTCAAACTCTGGCTTATTGCTATTATTGTTGCATGGATTGCCGACTTGATGTAGGTTAAACAAAGACTTGCCAACTCACATGCTCATCTCAAAATAAATTGAAATATATCATCATAAATCACAAATGAAGCAAATGTTTATTTTCACAGAGAAAAAATAATGTTTTATGCACACAACTCTTAACTTTATTTTAGTACTTCAGCAGATTAAAAGATCCAAAAATTAACATTTTGTAAAGCTTTTATTGTAATTGCTTTGTTTTGGGTGGGTGTGTTGGGTGGTCGTTGGGACTTGCTTTTTAGCCGAAGGCAAGATTAAAAATCATAAAATTAATGGTCAAAAAAGTTAACGAACTATTTTGAATTCAAATACTAAGCTACCATACAACTGTTGATAACAGACTATTGAAACTATATAAAAGTTAAAAGTTATCCAGGTTTTTGAGTATATTCTCTATTTAAGTCCTTAATTAAAGCCCGTTTTCACCATATAATACTTGCTTTAAACTGTTATTCAAAAACATGCATTAATGAAGTCTTTAATTTTCATGCATTAATGAAGAACTTTAACGCTGCAAAATTAGTAACTGAAATAAACTAAAATGGTTTAGGCGTTTTTGTATCTCTTAAACGCATTTATGAAATGTAAATTAATTTATACACCATATTGAACTCGACCCTTAGATATATATTTCTGGATGATTATGATATATATATAGCTTTAAACATCAATATTCCGTTTCTTCATAAAATATTTTATTTCCAAAAGTTATTTACAATAACGGAAAATGATGCACGCCTCACTACAATCAAGGGGATTAGTAGAAGTTTTGTTAATCGCATGAATTCACTGAAGATAATTTTAAAGTCTTATATTTTCTTGCTAATGTATCGTCATGAGATTGAATTTGAAGCTATGTCGCTTATTTTTAAGTACGAAGTGCAACTTCTCGACGCATGCTCGCGGAAGGAATACAAACTGAAATCAAAAACCACTAACCTGCTGAGAGGACGCCATGTAAATTCGTTGCGTCGCATAACTTGTGTAGGTAATTTACTTTTTTCTTGGATACTTTTCTTTTTTGTACCAAATGGGTAATTTTTGTAGGCAGAATTTTATTCTGTCATAAAAATCACCTTTTTGGTGACCAAAGCCTGCAAAAGACCACCACCGACGAATAGGTAAGTCGCTTTGCAACTCTATTACTTTAAAGTGATTTAGTTCATATAAATCTCGTTAAAAAAACTATTTTCCTCAGTATCATTTTTTCGTTGTGAACTATTGCAATTTGAAAATATTTTACATTACATAGAACACATATTTAAAGTGCAAGTGTGTCTAGTTTTATTCTGTAAAATTTATGAATTGAAGATTATAAAAAACTTTAAATAAGTGTTATTGTGTACTTTGTTTTTATGTGTCAATCTCAGTTAATATTTGGCTGAACATTTATGTATCAAGCATTATGAATTAAATGTTATAAGATGCAAATTGTCAGGTTTGATAGTTCGTCTTTAAGATTGCATGTTTTCATTCTCTTGTAAACAGTGTAGCTAGATTGTATGAAGTAAAAAAAAAAACTATCTCTTGTAATTAGGAACATAGTGCTTCAGTATTATTTAAATGACGATATCTCTTTAAATATTTGCATTAGCGAAACGCGTTAAATTAGTTAAATGTGTATTAATTTCTTTAACAAATAGATTCATATATGTATTTAAAGGTGTCTTCATTTTTTTCGTTTTACAAGCCTCAATTTTACCAAAAGCAAAAAAAAAAAAAAAAACTTAATAAAATAAATAATTTTGTATTTTTACACCCTATTAAAGTATTTGACTTATAATTTATATGATACTTTGATTTATAATGTATATGATACTTTGATTTATAATTTATATTATACATGAAATATTATTTATCTCAGCAGAGCTTCATTAGTACGATTTATTTTAGTTGCAATGTACCTGCCCTTCAGGAAAAGAAGCTGCAAATATAACAAACAAGAATTATTTCTCAATAATATTTTTTGTATATATATGAAAAACACAAGCAATGAATAGCAATGAGAAAAAGAAAATTAAAAGTAGCAATTATTAGAATAAAGTTGAAAGGTTGAATTCGGAGCTCATCAGCCGTGGAAGATTCGATAAATATGGTCAAAAGACCAAAAGATATTAAACTACTTACTAAATTGAGAGTGTTTAAGCTCTAATATATGCGTTACATTGAGCCAAACGCACCATATGCTAAACTATATGCAATAAACAAGAGCTTAAACCTAGAATTAAAAGTAGGGGTTTTTTACCTCGGCTAAATTAAGAAACAAGTCCCTATAATTTGTCTTCCTCAGGACAGTACCTACTGCATGCATACTAGTTTAATGTAGGACAGTCAGGAGGAATGAGTCAGTGGCAAAAATGGAACAGCTGCAATTACATGCCAAAATAAAAAGTAATATTATTTCATGTCATTGGTTTAAAAGTGATGATTTTTAAAAAACTATGTTAATTATACGCAATGGGGAGAAGACGAGGGGCGTTCGCCGCGCAGACTGTGCCATTGACATTTTCAGGGGGTTGCTTTTTTAAGGGGGGAGGGCGCTTTATAGCATTTTATGGGTGCACCATCACTCTTATGGTGTGGGGGGGGGGGATTCTCGTATATATGATATGGAATAATCATGTAATAGAGTTCAATGTTTTAATAAATAAAATATATATTGCATTTTGCGCACACAGTAAAAATAAAATCAGTAACCTATTTTGAATAAGTATTTATATTTGTGATGAGCTGGAAAAGGGCAAGAACAGAAGAATCAACCCGAATGGTTCCAGCAGGGGGACTTGGTGTCATATTTAAATTCATCAATTTCTCTGTTGGTACTTTTCGGTACACTTTATTCGTCAGAGAAATTGACTTGAGGTGAACGAATTCCGGAACGCGAAGGGTAGGTAAGTCCTGTCAAATTTTATCCGAAGATAAAAGCTATCAAGTTTGATACAAGATATGTTTTTAAGTTCTGCATTAAAAATACAATATGTTGATAGTTTTGTCTTGAAAATATTGAGAGAAAAACTGAAGTTTAAGATTGTTTAACAAACAATCCCCAATTTTCAGAAGGTACCCCCCCCCCTCCAATTCCCCGACGATTTTATGATTAGGAATGAAACTACTAGATTATTTCATAATTTTTCAAAAATTTATAACTGTGCATATGTTATGCTGTTAATCATGCTGTTTGTCATTAGAAATTCAAAAAAAAAAAAAAAATATCCACGAATGATTCTAAAATTGCTTGTATTATTGCTCTTAGATATGAAAGAATTGAAACTGATATGGTATGCAATACTATAATAAAGAATTATATTTTAGAAAAAAACATGGAAAAAGGATTCCAAAATTCTCGGAAACGTTTTTGAAAATTGTTTGGAGAATTCCGAAATCCTCGGAAACGTTTTCGAAACTTTCATGAACCACAGCTGCACAGAATACTCAGAAACATTTCTGGAAATTACGGAAAGAGGATTCCGAAATACTCAGAAACGTTTCTGAAAATTACAGAAATAGGATTCCGAAATACTCAGACACGTTTCTAGACATTACAGAAGGAGGATTCCGAAATACTCAGAAACGTTTCTGAAAATTACAGAAAGAGGATTCCGAAATACTCAGGCACGTTTCTTGACATTACAGAAAGAGGATTCCGAAATACTCAGAAACGTTTTTGAAACTTTCATGAACCACAGCTGCACGATATACTCAGAAACGTTTCCGGATTTTTTTTACAGTGTATAAAAAAAATAATTTAAAAAAACGTAAACTCACCAGAAACCGGCAGTACTACAACAAATAATTCGTAATCTCAATATAACAAAAAAGTACAAATTTTAGCACTGTAAATATAAGTTATATATGTACTAAACCACCAATATAGATTCAATTAAAGAAATTTAGTTTCAAGTAATAACAGTTATGATTTACTTTCTGTATTCCTTAGAAATTAAGAAGTAACGCAAAAGACAAACTCAATATACATATTATAAAATACTACGAAATTAAAAGAGAGGCACGCGGAAAGTAATTGACAGTTTATTTGAAAAGCTTTCATCTGAAGCAGACGAAAATTTGGGAAAATGCATTTGAACAGGCAGAGCAAATATTGGTTAATTTATAAATTGCCTGAGAGACCGTATAATGGAACAATTATTTAGCCTTAGAAAATATTGCGAGGGGTGGTTTCTACACTGTTGAGTTTGGTTTAGTTAAATAGAAAATTTTCCGGACCATGTGTAAACAGGAAGACGCGAAGGACAATTATTAATTTGATTCTTTTATTTGCTTTTCTAGAAAAGACTTTGGCATTATCCTAATATTGCGTATGGAAAATTTATCATTTGTCCTAGTGCCAAAAGAGAAGTAGACAAAATGTGTCATCATATTTGGATAACAGTTTTCTTCGTTTAGAGGCAGTTGTGATTTGTTTTGTTTGAGTTGGGGAAAGAACAAAGTATTTATTTAAAGTGAAATATGTTATAATACATGTTTATACTTATTTGATTATAGCTGTGTATTTTGTTTGTTGATTTTGTCTTCTCAGTTTGCATTTATAAGTATTTTGTATGTATTTATGTTTTGTAACAGCTATTTTCCATCTTATGTATATTTATTTCTAATTTATCTCCTAGACTCCTTACTAATTCAGCGAGATGACTCAAGATTGCAGCAGCGAGGAGGAAGTTGTTCGTTTTAAGGTCAAGGGGTCGAGCCCAAGCTAAGTTATCTACGGGGAAAACAGTTAGTCTCTCTATTACTAGACAACAAGGAACACTTATTAAATACAGCAGAACCTCGTTTATCCGGAAAAAAACTGTATTTTGTATATATTTATGTTTTGTTACAGCTATTTTCCATATTATGTATATTTATTCTTTATTTATCTCCTAAACTCCTTACTTTTTTAGCGAGATGCCTCAAGATTGCAGCAGCGAGGAGGAAATTGTTCGTTTTAAGGTCAAGGGGATCGAGCCCAAGCTGAGTTATCTAACTAAAAAGCATGTAGTCTCTCTATTACTAGACAACGATGAACACTTATTAAATACAGCAGAACCTCGTTTATCCGGAAAAAACTGAGGCCAGAGGTTGTTCGGATAACCGAAAACCCAACTCAATATAGAAATCAAACTATTAGTGTATTTCCGTTCTTGCTAATATAATTTAAAATTGTTTGGGTCAACATATTTTTTTTTTTTGAAAAAGCAATGAATTGGATCCTGATAAACGATGGCCGGATAAGCAAGAGTTCTGTTGTGTTGGTATGTTTGAAATTTTTCTAAGTATCGAAGATGCATGTTATATTTTGTATTCAGATAATATTAAACATACCATAATGTGTAGTAATAGCCTTATTTAACGAATATCCGCTGTTCCAATTAATAATATTCAGAAAAATGGTTCATTTAATTTTGCAACAAAATATATTGTAATCATGCATATGAGTTGTTAGTAAGTTTCATGAAAATCAGTAATTTATACTCTTTACAAATAATAAAGCTGAAAGCCTGAATATCTGTGTGTCTGGATCTCTGTGACACGCATAGCGCCTAGACTGTTCTGCCAATTTTCATGAAATTCGACACAAAATTAGTTCGTAGCATATGGATGAGCACTGCAAAGCGATTTTTTAAAAATTCAATTTCGTTCTTTTTCTAATACAATTTTAAGATCATTTTACAGAGCAAATTATCATAACGCGGAGGACTAATTTACCAAATTACTATAACGTGAAGGTGAAATACGGGCGAGCAAATGAACTTAGCAAATTGGCGAGAAATCAATCATCCATTATTTGTAAATATACAGGTGAACCAAATGACCCTTTAATTTTCTACTACGGGCAAAGCCGTGCGAATACCGCTAGTAAGCAATAATAACTTAGTTGTGAAATTTAAACTATTGAAACAAATTATAAAAACATCAAAGTAAACAATAGTAGAAGTGATCAAACTATAGTAAAACCAGAATTTTTTAAAAAATACATAGGGGAAGGTTGCCGCCGTCAATGAACCGGTTCCATGAGTAGACCACGAAGATATTTCCCTTACCAGATGTTGTGCAGACGCTTAATCAGTTTTAGTACCTTCCTTCTTCTGAAAACAGTCTCCTGCAGAGCCGTCAAGTAGCTAAAATTGTTTCATCATATTTTTAATCGGTCGGAAAAGATTTCTACAATTATCTTACTAATTACTGAGATTTCCATTTAGTTATAAGATGATTTGAATCAGTGGCGGCTCGTGGGAGGGGCCAGAGGGGGCCCGTGCCCCCTCACTTTTTTGGGGAGAAAATAATTTATAACTTTTTATTTATTCTACTTTTTTTTTTTTTGGAATACATGCTTGAAAGTTTAAAAAAAAAAAAAAGGATTGTTCGGTATTATCCTGCATACAAGCCGCAGATTATCTGTTAAAAAGTAAAAATTAATGAGGTGCAGATTACACATTGTCGCGGATAATCTGTGTGTCTGTGTGAGTGTGTTTCCCCCCCCCCCCCTCAACACCAACGCATTGAATCTCAATATTTACAGCAGGATTCACAGAGATCGTGCTGCAGGATTCACAGAGATCGTGCTAAACAGCGTGCGTGCTGTTTATTTTACATAGCTTGAATGTTCTTACGCGATTCAGGCTATGTAAAATAAACAACGTACAGTAAAGGAAGAAGCCTTCCTTTGCACAAGATTAGACCGTTTGCTCCTTTCTTGACTCTTTGTCTTCAAGTAATTAGCGTACTATAACGACAATTTTAGGAAGCAATCATTATTTTTTAGATTATTTTTTTATTAGTTTTGAATATACCTTAAAAGTTATTACTTTTTCACGATTTTATATTTCCCTGCTAAAATGAATTTGATTTCATTAATTTAACAAAAATATTAAGAATGTTTATAAATATTAAAAAAATATTTAATTTTTTTTTAACCAAAGGGGAGAGGGGTGCGAGTGCACTAATGATCTGGCTTTTCAAGGCACGAGCCGCCACTGATTTGAATATCTTTGATCAATGAAACTTGAAAATTGACTTAAAAGAGTACCTTTTCAAGTACAATTTCCCACACTTCATGTTTCATCATGATTCGTCACAGCAGTAACACCTATAAGAATATTCAAAATGACGCAGATGCTATCATTGGACCGCTAGGTGTTTTCACGAATGGACCACCTGACAGAGTGGTTCATGCGTGTAAAATATCAAATGTTGTTGTAACTTCGGCTCAATTACCTTTGAAAATTGCTCTGTTGTTTAAAAAAAAATTATAATAAAAAAATAATCTCACAGTAATTCATGAAAACTCATATGCTTTATTTTAATTCAAGTCAAAAAATTTTAAAAAGTTGATTAAAAATTTAAAACATAATAATAGAGTTTCAAATACTTTTGCTGTTCTAGAGAAATGCAAAATTAGTAAAATTTGGCCAGTAGACAAGTGAGAGCATGTAACGTTCTACAGTAGTTTACAGAAATGGTGCTATGGACCTTAACGAAGTTTGCTGACAATATAGAGTCCTGAAAGCAACTTTTAACAGTCGCATGCAAGATAAAAATCTATTTGTTGTTACCTTAGTTACTTATTAGAAATTTAGGAGATAAGCCTTCCGAAATAGGAATATAGTTAGTGAATCATATTTTGAAACTAGAGAAGACGTTTTTGGAATGACTTCCAAAAAATGGAGGGAATTGACCTTTCAAGAAGCTGAGAAAAATAACATATCCCACTGATTTAACTATAATTCTCTGGTAGTTTGAGGCTTCTGGTTTCAGTAATAAAATGGTCAATAAGTACTTTAACATTTTGGAGAGCAAGTACAATCTTGCGTCAAACAAAAACTTTCAAAATCGATTTTAAAAAATTCTCAACAGTTCAAAAAGGTGAGAAATATATTACCTAAGAAGAGGCACAGGTTGAGAAAATATCTAGTGGTGAACGAGGTTTCATGACAACAGCTGTGTGTGTTTGTGTGCTGGGTTTTTTTTATGTTCCTCTTATCCGAAAATGAAACATTTTAGAAAATAAATCTAGTTTTCTATAACTTATTGTTTTTTGTAGTGTTTATTGATTACCTGTTATAAATATTTGTGAGTTACGAATTGATTTTTTAATTTGAGACAGTGGTCCATCGATGGAAACTCAATGGTCCATCCATAGCAACCGGTAGCCATGAATCGACCACATGCTAAAATTTTTATTTTTAATTTCCATTCATTATTGTGTACATTTATCAAGAAATTGAATATTATTATTAAAAGAGAAATATACTGAGATAGTGTTCCCATAACTAACGTGAAATTTGAGCTGGATTTCCTTTTTAAAAAATCGAAAACTGTTATGAGGTTCATTGACGGCAACCTTCCCCTAATGCATTAGTTGCAACCGATGTTTCTCTCTCTCTCTTTTTTTTGGTCATTTTTTTTCTTCCATATTATTATTTTTATCTATTTATGTTTAAGAGACACAATATTCAGAAGCTCTGAGATTTTCGATCTTTTATTTTGTTTTTATCTACTTCGAATTCATTTACTTCTTTAAATTTGTTTCACTAATCTAAGTAATGTTTCCGATGTCATAGTTTCATAATTTCCAGGAGTAAAATAGAAAAAAAACAAACCACCATCAAACATATTGTTAAATTTCCAAACCAGAGCTAGGATTTATTTCGGATCAATACTCATTTCGTTTTAAAGGGAGGTGAGGCACGTTGGTCCGCTTTTTTACTTATCAATTTTCATTTCATTAAAAAGATTTAATGAGCCGTTCGATTTTCTACAATAAGTTTCGCTAAACACTTCTCAACACTTTTTTTGAAAATGTTGAATTGATAAACTTTTTTACATTAATTTTTAATGGCACCTTGTAAATTGGACCAAAGTGCCCCACGGGTGGGGTACGTTGGTCCGCCGGGTGGGGCAAGTTGGACCAAATAGCTCAAAGAGCATTTGTTATAAGTTTAGTGATATATACTATCAAACGTTGTAACTTCTTTATTCTCTTTTGTATGTTGAGTGAAAAATATAAAGTTTCAAGATCAATATAAAATATTAAATTAATTTTTTAATTGATAAATCTTCTTTAACTGAAATCAGTAATAAGAATTCACCTTTAGTACAGATTTTTTTTTAATAATAAAGAAATCAATTATTGAATATTCATGAGACAATATTGAAGTTAACTATAGGTGTGTTAAATGATATCTGGGAATATAAAAGTGCTACTTCCAGAGCTTTGAACATAGCACTTTTAATGGACTGGGTTTCGGAAGGATAAGTCATATGTTTCTTTTATGCAAAGTTACATCAATATTTGCTTGGGGGAAAAAAACTCTTTTTTCCCCCAAGGCTGCTCAACTCCAAAAGGAAAAGAATCCTGTTATACTAATACCATTTATTTCAAAGAAAAAGTACAAAAAAAATGACAACTTTAAGTTAACATGTATCTTTGTAATTTAAAACAAAATATAAAAAATAAAATTCTATAATCTTAAGTAAAAGTATACTTTTTTATTCCATTAATCAATTATTTGTTTTATTTTGTTTCTGTGTTTCCACATAGAAGTTGTTTAGCGAAGAAAAATTGTTTACTACAGGAATTTCACTATAGCATGTATTGCGTATTGAAAACAATTGCTTGGAAAACTTTTGAAGTATATTTGTGAAGATAAATTGTAAAAAAGTGCAGATAGGAAATGAATCTTTTGGTAAAATTAATTTAGTGTAATTTTTGTTTAATAATTATCTTTACTATTTTTGCCCCAAGTTATTATTATTATTATTTCAAAACATGTGTAACATGACATAAAAGGAATTTATAATATATTAACAATTAAAATTTTGTTATAATTATTGAGATTTAAGAGAAAAAAAAGTTTTTAAATTATGTGGGGTAGTTTGGTCCGGTCCAACGTGCCCCACAAAGAGTGGACCAACCTACCCCACCTTCTTGGTCTGAAAAAGTGATGTCATATCTTTTTTCTTTTTGACAAAAAATGAAAAAAAAAATCCCATCATTGCGAACTAAAAAAACTTACTTTAAGAAATGTTTTTTTCCCCCTGCAGCCTTGATGAAGATCATTTTAAAAAAAAAGTTACAGTTTTTCGAAAATTACTCAGCGCAACTGAAATAATACTTTCTGGAATACAATTTATTCAATATAACTGTACCACCTGATTTCATTATAGGATTTGTAGGACCATAGTTGCCATTTCTTGGTCGTAAAACAAAATATTAAATGTTAATAGTATTAAAATAATTGAGACCGGTCCAACGTGCCCCACCTCCCCCTATTTTAATACGTTTCTTGAAACTAAAGATTACACGACATGCGAGGAAATATTTTAACATTGTGTGCGAAAGATAAATATTGAATTCGAAAAGGTGTTCAAAAAACAGAAATAATTTTTAATTAATGAAGATTTCATGCGTTTACTTTAACACCGTAATCCAAAGAGGTAAAGTGAATTTCTTGCTTCACGTATAGATGCCATATAATAATTCTGCAAGCAACCTTTATAACGCGTTATAAATCTTTTATATAGCGTTCTGAAAATCTTAATTCGCAATTACGTTTAAAATATTCGATACCAAGGACAATTACGTTTAAAATATTCGATACCAAGGACAATTATCGCACTGTAATTTTTTGAATTATTGAATTACCGCACTTTCTCTCGAACGCAATTAAATGCATAATGTAGATTAAAACCTACGAGGTGATTTAAATCCCCTCTGGAGTTAAATTAATCCAACATTTTTCAGAACGCGTTTCTTGCTTAACTCACAAAAGCAAATGCAAACTAAGTAATTTAAATAAAACGCTGAATTCAGTTAAAATATAGCGTTATAAATTTAGGAGCTAGTGATAAGTCAGGTACGTTTGTATAGCACCCTAAGGAATAAAGAGTTGATATTCCTGTGTTTTGAGATCTTTCTTCAGTAAAATAATTAATTGCTACTGTTGTTGCTTTTGAAATGTTTACGATGGAAAATAAATGCTTCACAGATAAACATGAATTGCTTTTCACAGCAATTTCAGCTCTGATAAATTCCAAAGAGATGTATTTCACTCTTAAAAATAAAATAGCATCAATTAATGCTTGATTTTAAAAAACTCTTTTAGCAATAATATGGTGTTGTTGGTACAGATAAATTAATTAAGAGTACAAAAGAAAAAAAGCATTTATATAAACAGAGCTTAAATTTCCGTGATATTTCAGGTAACAAAGAAGTGCAACAATTTTTACGGCATTTAATAGTATACTTTAACAGTTATTTTATTGTAATACGTCCGTACTGGATGCCTTTAGAAATAGGAATTACTAAGGGAATAATTTCTATATTTGCTAACTTCTAGAAGGCACGGCTCAATTGGAACATGAAAGTTTGCGCATATCTCGTAGAAACACTATTCCATACAAATAAACTTTTGATGCGTCTTCCAGGTAAATGTCATGAGACAAATATGCTTGTTATCTTGGAGACAAAAAATCTTGTTTAGCTCTAGCAGACTTGAATTCATTCCGTTTTACATTTTTCAATAAATATTTCAAAGTTCACATACAATTTTTGACAGATGAAAACAATATGTTTGTATATTTTTTAATATGATAGTTAAAACTGTCAGATAACAGCAATTACAAAAAAATTTCTTCGAACAAATTTGCTAGGAAAATCTTAGATTGCAAAATAGTAACTTTTCAAACAAATATCATTTACCGCTTTTAATTAAAAAGTAGCATTTAAGTAACGTTCCTTATTTAAATACAAAATTTAATTACAGGCAAAAGATTATATGCTCTCAACTTTAACGGATATTAACTGGTATTTTCAATTAGTACTATGACAATCTCTTGACTGTTTTTACATATTGACATGACGCATCAGATAAATTTTGAAAGTAAAACCAAAAGTAGATTCACATTCAATTTTAATCAAAGACGTGTTTAATCTAATTTAGGATTCAAAGACATATCCACGTAAAATTTTTAAGAACTCTTAAATAGTTAGAATTTTTAAAACAAAGTCAGCCAAATAGCATTCTTCAAGGATTCTAGTTCTACTCAAGAAGTTTACTAAATTCTATTTTGTAATTTCCCTTTAATGCCTTTAACACCGTACATATTGTTTTACCAGACCAGTCTCTGCTGCTTCATAGAAAAATGAATGTTAACGTTTAATTGTTTATCATTATTACTCTTTCAAATACACTAAAAGTTGTTTCATATGGTACGACTATAATGTTCCATGGATGTATCTTTTTTCTAAATGAGAGTTTAGAGAAAACAGTATTAACAATAATGTAAGCACACTAAATCAATCATCGAATAGTGTTTCTTACTGCCTACTTCGTTGAATTGAAAAAAAAAAATATTTTTGCAGTTAATAAAGTAATGAATAAATAAAATCAAACTTTTTGCTTTTAATTAAAAAAAAACTTTTAATTAGCCGTGTGTTTAAAATAAAATTAGAAATCTCCTTCAACAACAGGTAAAAAAACATTTACGAACCATCAAAACATTTCAACTGTTCTATCATATTACTTTTATCGTTGCTATTGCAAAAAGACAATATTTAGCGCAGACGACAATTCAGTTAAATATTGCAAGGAAAAAGCATTGCAGGCGATAGGTAAGAAATTGTCTTTATCTTTATATTTACTGATAATAAAGCTGGAAGTTTCTCTGTCTGGATGTTCGGAGGATGTTTGGATGTCTGGAGGATGTTTGGATCTCTGTGACGCGCATAGCGTCTAGACCGTTCGGCCAATTTTCATGAAATTTGGCAAAGTTAGTTTGTAGCATGGGGGTGTGAACCTCGAAGCGATTTTTCAAAAATTCGATTTTGCTCTTTTCTATTTCAATTTTAAGAACATTTTCCGGAGCAAAATTATCATAAGATGGACTAGTAAATTACGAAATTATCATGACGTGGAATGGGTGAGCGAATGAACATAGCCAATTGGCGAGAAATTCATCATCCATTATTTGTAAATATACAGGCGAACCAAATGACCTTTTAATTTTCTACTACGGGTAAAGCCGTACGGGTACCACTAGCAAATAACAAATGTAACACATAGCGAAGGAAAATTAAAATAGCAGTAATATATAGTTGTTAAAAAATTATGGTCTTCCGTAGAATAAACTATTTGGTAGACCCATATTATTGTCTGAATGATATAGTTTACTAGCTCCAATTTAGATAGCTTTCGCACACACCTTCTTACTTCAGATGTTCATTTTTGTCTTCAGTATCATTAAAAGAAACGTTTATATATATATTTTTTCATCATCACAACCATTTTTATTGCTATTATTGTTACCAAAACAAAAGAGTTACACGGAACTGAGGAAACAAACTGGTAATATTTGTGCAATACCATAACCATTACGAGGATAATAAAATGCTAATAAAGTGTCCAGTTTGCTACTTTGCTCGTACATTCTACATATTATATATCACATTTTCTCCTTTATTTTCATCCTCTTTGCCATAATGCTTGTATCCTGGTTTTGACACTAAAACTAAAACCTGGCTTACATAACAGCTGCGATGACACACAAGGTTCAGAAGCAAAGATTAATTTAGAGTTTATCCACGTTAACAGGAATTTCCCATAGTCATCACTTAATTTATTTCCGGCTTAGAGAAGCTCAATATTAGGAAATAGGTAATTTATTACCATATTTTAGCTAACTTCGTGTGGCAGCTGAATGTATGTTATTGTAGGGTTTTATTACAGTAAGTAATGCTCTATGCATATAACTTTTAATTAGGAAGGTATTTCGTGGGGCTGAATGCGGTTATACGAACATATTTGTTTGTTTTCTTAACAAAACCACTTAGGAGTCGGAAAACATTTTCGAGTTATGTGTTTCTTGAAGAACATATAAAAAGAGAAACTTTTTAGGTTTAGATACTAACCGATACAGTATTTCTATTAAGATTAGTTTATTTTATCGTAAAATACAGCTGAAATCAAATGAAATTTAAATGATTCAAAGAATAGGAGTTGATTACAAATTATATAAAACTGCATTTCAAAAGTCGCAAAAATTAAGCAAAGAACATAAAAAATAAATGTTTTGTTGTAGCTATACTTAAATCTTAGCTCCTATTGATATTTTGTCACTCCATTTAAGTTAAGCTCTACTTAGTTTTGTTCCTAATTTTAAATTGAGCAAATCTGGCAACATATAAGAAACGTTGTTACTCTTTCGTTCTAAGATTGAGTAGCTACGATGAGTACGTTACCTTATAAGTTATACAACATTCTTGTTTTTATGTTTAGTAAAAAAAAATTGATACAAAAGAAACAAGTCTAGAGTTTCTATGATATTCGCAACTCCAATAAATTGTAGAGGGCGTTGCAGCCACTGCCTAATGGCGGATGAGAAAGGTAAAACAAACAAATGCCGTAACTTATAACTTGCTTTTAAGCTTAGTGAATGACAGTATTTTTTTGTCGTGTTTGTAGGAAGCTTTCATTTCTTTTCTTCTAAAATCCCATTGCACTAAAAACTGTCTAAAGCCTGTAATTTACCCCAAAGAAAACACGTGGAATGGAATGTTTTACCTTTTTCAATAGTATTGTTCAGAGCCGGATTAAGGATTTCGGGACCCATAGGCATTAGCAGTGCTGCGGCCCCCTCACACGTGTATTTTATACATAAACTCATATATTATTTCTCCAGCATGTATTTCTGTCACCACGCAAATCCTTCATCAAATTTCATAGCTTACCCCTCATTTTAAAACTTATAGTTTTAGGTTCTGACTACAATTTTAAGTATTACCAATAATGTTTATTAACAATTAATACAGTAACTAAGAGGGAGCTCCATTTTTTTTACTTTTTCCTTTCTTTCCTTTTTTTTTTTTTTTTGTCGAAATGAACTTTTTTCTCACATATTTTCAACTTTGAGATTTCTCCGAGGTCCCTCAGAAACTCGGGTCCCCTAGGCAACTGCCTACATTGCCTATTTAGTAATCCGGCCCTGGTATTGTTAACCACCGCAAGGTAGCGTATTCGAGCTCTTTTGTTGCGAATTGGAATGAAGATAGCTGCTAGAGTTAAGAAGTCAAATATGGATTCTTAAAGTGTTTCCTGCTTGTGGCAAGGAAGCCGTGGTGGCCTGATTGGTAAGGCTTTGGACTTGTGACCGGAGGGTCCCGGGTTCGATCCTAGAAGGTCGAAGATTCACCGTCTTCATGAACGGTGACTGGGGGACGTTAAATATGCTGGTGGTCATAAAGTACTCCAAGTGAAACGATACCTCTTGGGGGCTGGACCAGAGATTGCTCGATTTCTAGTCTGGATAAAAAGAAAAAAAAACAAAGCTGTGTGAAATAGGGTACAGCCCTAGAGTGAAAAGTAAAAAGTGCACGTGGCAAAAGTAAACTTCTCAAAATTAAATGAATAAATGAACAATATCAATCAATGCATTAAAAAAAATTATAAAAAGGCTGTTGGAAGATGCGTTTTTTCCCTACGCATATAAGCTAAATTCAATAGGTCAGCAAAATGTCAACCTTCGGACTAGTTTTCTGAAACGTTGGGAAAATCTAGTCCCAAGTACACCATACTTTGGACTAGTTTTCCGTACACCGTGCCGTCACGTGTTCTGTGGAGACCGTACCGTCACGTGTCTACCCGAACACGTGAAGGTACGGTGTTGTTGTTGTTGTCTTTTGGGGTGCGCTGCTTCACTTTTCCAACTGTACCATAATTTGGTTTGAAGTCCGACTTTTGCAGTACCCATGCAATAAATACCCGTTTATAGGGTAGGCAACCATTCACAGCACAACAACACATTGACACAAAGAAAGGACAAGCACAGGAGAGAGAAAGTACATCCATGCCCGAGCTGAAATTCAAACCCGGACCTTCCCATCGCAGCCAGAATCCTCTGACCACTACTAGCGGGGCAAAGTGAAAAGGTGAAATATTTACTCTGCTTTCAGCTCCACTTATCGGGTATCATTATAACTATGTAGTACCATATGTAGTCTATTTCAGTCAGGAAAAAAAATACCACGGAAGATTAAAAGATTTGGTAATACAGGCAATTTAAAAAAATTGATACTCATATTGTAATATTTTGTTGTAAGTCAAAAATTATTTTTGATATTATAAAATGATAAAGTTCTTGTTATTAACATTTTAAGTATTAATTGAGACCTCCTAATGTTCAATGCATTTTTAATTTATTTAATATCAAGCTTATTTGTCATTCAAATAAATAGTACATTTAGTCAAGTACATACGGGACAAAGTGGATGGGCAAAATGAAATAGCTTGTTTCATTTACTCACTCAACCATTTAATATAAATCACTTACGTTTTCGTTTTGGGGTGATAAATTGTAATAATAGACAAAAGAAGACATTGGCCCTACCATTGGGTTGTGAAAATCCCAAAAACATTAAGCTAAATATTTTTTTTGCTGCAAATAAAATTTAGAGAAATCCGGCAGTGACATGCAAAGCACACAGGGGAAACACATAGAAATATCATAATTGAAAAAACTTAGTATACAGCTCGTATGAAAAAAACAAGGCGAGCAAACCCAGGACAATTTAGAAAACCATTTTTGAGACAAAAAGATTAAAATATGTTACAGGGGCAAGTTAAGACATGGAAAGGGGCTTTGCAGTTTTTACCAGGTTCTATGCTGCATGGAGAAAAAAAAAAAAAACAAGGGGACACTATCAAAAAACAAACGAACTCACCCAATTGGTAGAAATATTCATTTAATCCGGAGAAACTTCACATTACAAAAACACAACAGTCTTAGTTCATCAATATCTAAAATCAGGTCACAAAAAAAAAAAAAAAAGTTCAGTTTCCAAATGGGGCGGCGTACAGGCTGGCATCACCATCATCTTGAGTGAAAGTGCAGGCGTTTAAAAAAAAAAAAGAGGCCGGAAGCAGCTCATGCAACGCACAAAGATAAAAAGTTCATCGGAAACTTGCATTTGCGGCAAGACATTCTTCGCTGGTCAGTGGGGGTGAAGATTTTAAGCGGCGGCCTTCTGCGTTCATTGTAGCGACACTGTTAGGGGTTCCGAACCAAGCAAGGACCGCGGGAGTCGAAAACGCATCTTCCGAGGAAGGAAAAAGATGATATACAGATACAGATAGGAATTTATATGGGCCAGAGCGGAGCTCTTTTACCCTGTATGAGGGAAAGTCATGAAGGAGTTGAAATGATATGGTGTGAGGGGGGAAGGGGTGATGGAGTAGAAAAAAAAAAGAATCTTTTCAGAGCCACACTATATACATATTTACAGGGATTACATAATTGAAATGACAGGAGAATTGAAAAATCTGGAATATGATAAGAACTGAGTATATACAAATATTTACATGGAATGTACAAGTGGAATAAAAACTGATAGGACTAGTCCTATCAGTGCCGAGAATGAAAAGAAGCTTAGGCAAAACCAAAGCAAACAAGAATCATCAACAGATGAACATAGCATCCGACGGCATATTTTTGCCGCCAGAATTATATGTGAAGAAGATTTGAACGAAGATTAGTGGGTTATCGTGATAACCAAGTTTGGTGAAGAAGTTTGTGGTGGTGTCAACAATATAGTTTTTGATGTAAGATATCCCCGAGTCCTTATGCAGGGTTTTATTGGAGACGAACCATGGAGCTCTAAAAATTCTCCTGAGAATTTTATTTTGGAGAGTTTGAATTTTATTGATGTTACTAGCAGCTGCATATCCCCAGCAGGGGATACTGTATATAAAAGCAGGGCGAATGATCGAGGTGTAAAGTAATAGTCTGCTTTTGGCGTTCAGTGAGTTATTTTTATTAAAAAAGATGATATCACTGCAGAGAACTCTCTAGAAGACCCCTCCAGTTCGAGGTGTCAGGGCTTTTATAACCTCTCAAAAATCTATAGATGCTGTTGCCACTTTCATCGTCGCTCAAGCCGAAAACAATTAATTTAATCCAAATGTGGGGAAGCAGAAACAGCGGAACTGGGTCAACGCCCAGAGCGTTTCCTGTTTATAGCAAATTCACGATCAAGGTTGGGCAAGGTCGCATTCCAAGTTGCTTTAAGACGTGCGAAAAAGTGATAGTTATTTAAAACGGATATGTAAAAGGAACCAACTCGACCGATTTTCCAATTCAATCTTTTTAAAATCTAGTTATTTGTCTTTTAACACATGAATTATATATAATATATACGCTTGACTAATACATTTCACAAATAATGAATGGGTATTTTTTTTCAAAACGGTATAAGAATGATTTAATTAAAACAAAACATGTCTCAACATATCAATATATCATAAAACATTTTGTGACATTTATTAATCAATTCATATACATTCCTTTATTTAGTGGTTTACTTATATATTTATTCATTCATTCACTTATTTTCTTTATCAATCATTATTTTACTCGCTCATTTATTTTTCTTCATAGATTAGTTGATTTATTCATTTAGTTATTCGTTTATTGTTCATTTATTTATTCAACCTTTTATTTACTGATTCTTTCGATCAAAAAAAAAAAAAAAAAAAAAAACGTTTTAGAATCGAGTAGGAAATATTTCATTAGAAAAAATATTTTATTTTTCACTCTGCCCCATGAAAAATAAAGTAAAAAATACTGTTTCAATGCAAGTTTTATTATAAAATACAATGTTCTTTCTTTATGTACTGTAATTTTCAAAACAAATTCCGATTTGTTCATTTTGAAAAAACTCAGTCATCTTAACCATTTCACTTTTTTCCACATTCCCCTACAACAAAAATATTGTTAAAATATAAAAATCTTATCTAAATTCAAAATTATTAAAATTTTCCCTTATACAATGTATGAGCTCATATTGAATCAGATTATGTTTAAAATAAGGGAATGCAATACCGGTATACCGGTATACCAAATACCGGTATTTCGAGCAAATTTGCAATTTCGAAATACCGGTATTGCTGAGGTAAAATACCGGTATTTTCGGTATTAGCTAAAAATAATAAATAGTTTCAAATTAAGGAATTTTCAATTTGACTTATTTCATTTCTTCTTATATTTTAAATGCATATCTCTTTTTCCATGATACAGAAACAAAAATAATCTATTGCTGTGAAAATTTAGCTTCAAAAGCACGAACTAATAGAATATCATTAAAAAAAAGTAGCGGAGAGATTGCAAAATGATATTGTCATTACTAGATGGCGAGATGAATTGCTTTTTTTGCGCTTTTGTACACCATGTTCTTATTATTTCTATTTCCCTGATCGCTCACATTAGAGTGTGATTTTTCAAATTGTTAGAGGTTTAACTTTTGTGCTTTTTGTCTCATTTTTATTTTCGCTTCAAACTTTCAACATCTTGAATCGGCACCTGGTTTCGAACATTTTTGCAATTAAAAGTATGCATCTAGGACTAACGGTTGCGAAAATAGAGGTTTTTTGCAGGTTAAACCGGAACACCCTCTATAGTGCCTTGAAAATTTGCAAAGAAATAAAGCATGCTGAATTGAAACATATTTTCAGATATGTTCATTATTATAATTATGAAGAATTTTGAAAAGAAAGCAAAAACGAATAAGATCAAGATTATCGTAAATGTGAAACCAAAGGGCTAATAAAGAGCAAACACAAATCCCTCATGATCAAGAGAAAATGATGTTAACATTGGAAAAGTATCGTCTCTCGAAGAGAAATTACAACTAGTTATAAATTCAAAAAAATAAATAAATAAATAAATAAGTAAAATAATAATATTGCACGCAATACACAAGAAACACACACACTCAAAAGTATTTATCCAAAAATAACACGAAAGAGACCGAAATATTTGAAGGACTTCCAGACAATTGGAGGTGTATCGCACATTGTTAACTGTACCACCGACTTACGTGAATTCAGAAAGAGTATTTTCAACTGTAGGAAAGTTAAGCACTAAAATGAGTTCCAGGCTTTGGACAAATTAATAGATGCATTATGTTTTTAACTATTAGATTTTTTTTATTATGGCATTTGTTCCTTCATTTCATATTTGTTCACAATACGTTTTCATAAATAATACAATTTTTGTTCAAAATTATGAAATATGACAACGAAACAATATGTTTTCAAGCATTTTTTTAGAAATTTCAAATACCGGTATTAATACCGGTATTCCGGTATCAAGTTTTGAAAATACCGAATACCGGTATTGATTTTTTGGTCCGGTATTGCAATCCCTATTTAAAATAATTGTATTTTGTACGACATATGTGGATACCACATTGAAGATTAGAAAAGTTGAACATAATTTTCTTGCTAGTATAAAATGTATTAAACAAAATACAGTATTACAAGAATAGTATAGAGTAATGCTATAAATAACAAGTATGTATTCTATTCAATAAAAACGAGATTCATTTTTAATCAGAAAAATTATTAAAATCGCGTTTAATATTAAGAATACAAAAACTTTCATTTCCAGAAGTACAACTGGGCAAAAAAAAAAGAAAATCAATTTGCGCATAATTGACTAAAAATTTGAAGCACTTGTAGTTTAATGGAAGTAATTTACTTCAATGACAGGAGCGCAGAAAGATAAATGAAAGTAATTTTTATTCTGAGAAAAATTCAAATGAGAAAGAAATGAAAATGAGAAGCTGAAATTAAACGTTTTCCCAAGAAACATATTTGCAATTTTTTAGACCTCTGCCTCATAAGTAATATTACTCAATGAGCCATTTTTTTGTACAAAGAGTTTCTCATTTTGCAGTGGCATAGGAAAATGAGATGTATATATGTATTTTTTTAGTTTTACTGCAATGAAATCAAATATTATATGATTATTAGATCTGAGAGAATTCAAAGAATAATATTTTTTACCATAAATTCTTGTCCCATGATTATTTAAAAACTTACTTCAAAGTAAAATTGATGAAATATTCCCATTTAAACACTGAGATAAGATAGCGTTAAAAAAACATAGGTATTTGTTGCAAACATTTTTGTTTTCTTCCATATCAAATATACAGAAGGTAATTACCTGCTGCATTTTTTTTACGGAAGACATCGAAAATACAATAAAATTCTCTAATTTTGCAGAACTTACACATTTTAACCGGTGCAAATACCTACTTGACCATTGTTTAAAAATATTTGTATGTTTGTGCGTCAATAAGTTGCGCACTTGCCGAACGACTTTTCACTTCAGTGTCCCCCGTAATTTAAATTTTAGCCTACTTTCCTGTTAAAGTAAAAGAAAGGAGAAAAAAGCTCGAAAAAAGCTTAATTCATCTTTAGAACATCGCTAAAAACAAAAAAAAAGTCAACAATAAATAAAATGAACAAATTATTATTGAAAAATTAAAAACTGGAAAGTAGGGTTTTGAGATGGGGAAAATGTGTTCTGTTTTTCGGTTTATCTGTCCGTTCCGCCCTTATAGCTTTTGAATAAATAGTCGGATTCAAACAAAGATGTTTTTTTTTGAGCAATCACGATTGCTTATTGTTCTCATTTGACTGTTTTTGAGGTCCTTTGATTTTTCCCACCGCCACCCTCCGCACCATCACCGGCGACGGGCTCCTCACGATGCTGCACCTATAGCGAAAGCCGTCTCCAGGTTGCATTCATGTCCTACACACACGCGCATACCATACTCAACTACATACACGCACGCACACACAAACACACATACACAAACACATACACATACATACAGACACCTACACACACACACACACATACACACAACCCACACATTCATGCTTGCACACAGACACAAACACATATGCCTACACACACATACACGTACCTCCCCCCACACACACATTCATACACACAACTACCCACACACTTATGCCAGCACACAGACACAAACACACATACACATAACCCGTACACACAAACACACTCGCCTACATACACACACTCGTGATTGCGAAAAACATAATTTGAATTCAAGACGTCAAAATTCAAATTTTTTTCTTTTTTTTTTTTGTTCGATAGATCTCGGCGATAACATCTCATTCCCGCATTTTATCTTTTTATTTCAACAATTTTTCGTTCAACTTTAAACAGTTAAAAAAACATTAACGTTAGCCTACGGGAAATTAAAGGCCCATATAGATCCGAAACTTAAAGGCGGATTTGCTTCAAACAAAATTTATTAGAAAAAACTCTTGATGAAGAACAAGTGTAGAACGAGCTGATGTGTGCATCACATGACTTCCTTTTACGCCAATTTAATGATAATAGCGCCTTGTAGTAAACAAGGAAAAACTAAATAATTTACACGCCTAGTTTCTTGCGAACCGAAGCAAAAAAAAAAAAAAAAAAAACGTTTTACACAGATTTATTTCCCCATTATTGGCAATTTTAATGTGATTTAGTGGCTCTCTTTAAATATCACCAATATTGGCCGAATTGAAACCAGATTTAAAAAAAAAAAAAAAAAAAAAAACATTCGCCAAGTTGGCGACAAAACTTGGCGGCCAAAAGCTTGACGATATATCGCCAAGTGTTTGACAAATTATAACACCACTTGAGTTAATATTGAAATTAACAATGATTTCCGCCCAAAAAGGCGTAAAAAAAAACCCCTTAGGAACATCCGAATACAACCAAAAGAGAAGGTGCACAACTAGACGCCACTGGGAGTCTACATACCAAATTTCAACTTTCTCGGAGATACCGTTTTGGAGTTACGTGAAATACATACGCACATACGTACATACACACATACGCACATATATACGTACATACGGACGTCACGAGAAAACTCGTTTTAATTAACTCGGGAAACGTCAAAATGGGTATTTCGGGTGTCTGGACGTTCCTAGGCATGTATCCA
This sequence comes from Uloborus diversus, assembly GCF_026930045.1. Taxonomy (NCBI): domain Eukaryota; kingdom Metazoa; phylum Arthropoda; class Arachnida; order Araneae; family Uloboridae; genus Uloborus; species Uloborus diversus. The sequence goes on from NC_072735.1 coordinate 14,532,298, forward strand.
CGTGTGGTCGTGTCGAAAAAAAAACTCAACATTTATTCGGGGGTTAGCAAAATGGAAATTAAGGTTGATTTTTGAGAGAAATATTTTTCGCGAATACTCCTTCGAACATCTTTAGAAGTTAAAGTTTCAAAGTGAAAATCGCCCCCTCCTTAAAAATTTCCCATATCCATCCTTGGCGTTAGTTTATCTGTCATTTCCGGGGGTGACAGTAAGGCAAATATACTGTAGATGATGCCTTTCATCAAACACAACTGATAATTACTTAACTGTTTTTTTTTTTACGAGGGGGGGGGGAGTCGAATTCCCACGACACCATTCTGAGAGCGATACTTTCCAAACTATAACCATTTCAGCACTTTTGAACTGAAACACGCCATTTTGCCAGCTACCAATAGGATTTCCATATATCTGTTCCTCAGAGCCAGAGGAACGTTAGTCACATAATTTTACAGTAGAGAGGAAAAACTTTTTTCCGGCGCATGGAAAGGATGGGACGCGCGTAAAAAATTGAAAAGGATTTTTTCTTAAAAATTACGTTCACATGGCTCGATGCGGGATAGGTTTCTACATACAATGCACTAATAAACAGAAAATCGCAATTTTTGGACTTATGGGTTTCTGGCTCTGGGGAAAAGATATACGATTAATATAATAGGAACTTTGATGATTCATTTAAAAACGAGCTGATGTGTGCATCACGTGACTTCCTTTTACACCAATTTAATGTTATTTTCCAATTATTGCAATTTTAATGTGATTCAATAGTTACCTTTTTAAATATCACCAAAAGTGGCCAAATTGAAACCAGATTAATAAAAAAAAATCTCCAAATTTGTCACCAAGTTGGCGAAAAAGCTTGGCGACCAAAAGACTGGCGATATATCGCCAAGTGTCCGCAAAATTATAACACGACTTGAGTTTGCATCGAAAGTAATAATGATTTCCCCTCAAAACGGTACAAAAGACCCCTTTAGAAACACTTGAATGCAACCAAAAGGGAAGGCGCACAACTATACCCCAGTAGGAGTCTACGTATTAAATTTCAACTTTCTAGGACTTACCTTTATTGAGTTATGCGACATACATACGCGCATACGCAATACATACATACATACGTACATACAGACGTCACGAGAAAACTCGTTGTAATTGATTCGGGAATTGTCAAAATGGATATTTCGGGCGTGTATACATTATTACGTATACATGCACGTGTGGTCGAGTCGAAAAAAAAAAACTCAACATCCATTCGGTGGTGAGCAAAATGAAAATTAAGATCGATTTTTGAGTGAAATTTTTTTCGCGAATACAATACTTCCTTTCTTGTAAAAGGAAGTAAGAGTATGTTGAATGAAAACTTCTTCTAAAATTCATAAATGTTGCTTGCTTACATATCTGTTCTTCTAGTTTTAAGTAACTAAATTTAGCGTAAGTTCCTAAATTTTCTATAATTCATGATTTATCATCTCCTTAGTTATTTATCATTTCAAAAGTAATAAACATTTTCTTCAAGGACAAACTCATTGCTTCATTTCACCCATTTAGATATTTTACGATTGGATGTCGGAGTTCATGTGCAATATGTTGATCGCGATGAAACTTTCCCCCCCCCCTGAAGTTAAGTTGTACTTCTTCCATTTATCAGTAGGCGGTAGTAAATGTTAAAAGCAACTCGATATCAATTCATGCATCTCTGAAAAATGGATTCTGTGATCTAGACATTTTTATTCTTATTCATTTGACTTCAAAGAATAGCAAGAAAAGATGTATGGTTCATTTTAACGGAAAATGAGCTTAAGGAGTATTATTGTTCAAAATTACTCTTTAACTTACAAACATTACTGAAAATGTATTTTGATAGGTTTTTTGTTTGTTTTTTTTCGGCGAAGTAATCAATTTTTACGAGAAATGTTTACTTTACTTATGCCTTACTTCATTTTTGTAAAACTGGTGGTCTGCTTTCATGTGTGCATTTTTAGCTATTATTTATCAATTAAAAAAAAGATGATTTTTAAAAAAAAAATCATATGGTATTTTTTGCTGTTCGACTTTAAAATGTTTTTTTTTTCCTTTCATTTTTTTTCTGATTCAAGCTTAATTTTGTACTATCAATTTTTATTTAGATGTTCTGGCAGCACCGGAAGGAGTTAAACTAGTTTAACGCATCAAAATATTTATTACTGCGTACTTTTAACTTTTTCTTTAAATTCTGCTATAGAGGTAACGTTTAGATCAGTATCGTTTTGGTTATTTTATACGCATTATAAACGGTCAATAATCAAAAGTTTTGTATCCAAAAAAAGGTGTTATGATTTAGGCAGCAAAAATTATTTTCATTCGGGCTGAAAATAAATAATATAAACAGCTACAAAGGGTTTAGTTAACTCTCAGTTTAGAAAAATTTCTTATTAAAAATACAACTAAATTAAGCTTCTATTAAAACACCAGTAGTATCAAGGAAAAGCTATCAAGTGATTCCCATGTCCTTCAGAACGGAAATATTCAGCAAAAATACGCGTTTGAAGAAAATAATTGATGCTGTTTCTACTGCAGGGTGATCGGATGAATAGAAAACATCTATTCAAAGTTTTGTTTATTGACGAAAAAGTAATTGTTGCTGCTTAAACTGAGGATATATGGATGAATGGGAAAAAATCTATTCAAAGTTTTTTCATTGACAGAAAAAAGGATGAAAAGACTTTTCCTGAGAAACACAATAGTTTTACCTTAGTGGTTTCAAGTTCAAGCCAAAGGGATTTTTTTAGCTTTTTTTTTTACCTTTATTTTTTAGGTAGAAAGAAGAAAAGCGCGGGATAAATAAATGAGTAATGAAACAAGGTGCGGCATAATAAACTTGTTTCTTATAATTACTGAAATCCTGAGAAAAATATTTATTTCAGAATATCTTTTAGAAAAAAAAGTTTTTTTTTTTTTTGAGGGAAAAAAAACCTAGCGCTTTCTTTTCTATTTATAGTTTTACCTCAATATTCTCAAGATTAAATCGAAGGTTTTTTTCTTTCTATTATTTTTAGTTTTATTTTAGTTTTGTAGGAAGATAGAAGGGACAGCGAGATATAACTCAATGAGTGAAAAAATAAGGTGTAACATAGCGAGCTGACAATTTATTGTCACTAAATTTATGACTAAAAGAATTCAAGGTTTACTTTTTGACACTTACCGGGGAAAAATAATTTGCTTCAATAAATTTCTAGGGTTTTTTTCTTACATATTTTTTAATTTACTTTATTTTTATGTAAGTATTAAATTACTTTTTAACATTTTTGGTCTGAATGAATATAGGTAAAAAATAAAGAAAAGCGTTGTTCATCAATATAATAACAATTATACATTTTGTTTTAGAATTACTTTGGGAGTGCATTAAAAAGAAAATTAAGTTGGTGTTGAAGTTTTTGTCATATGAGAATCTTTGAAAAAGACATTTTTAAGCTTAATTTGTGTATGATGTAATGGTAAATTAATGCATGTACATTACTTTACTATACAATTAACATTGCTTCTGTAATTTTCTTAGTTTCCTTTTATTGATTTAACATTCTGTTAAGCCTCTTATTGGAAAAGAATTATTTTATTTTTGTAAAAATTTCTCTGTTAAAGAAGTTCTAATTCGAGAAAACTTTCGACAAAGAATTATACGATTCTCACTTTTTATTTCTGCGCTTTTAAATATTTTTTTAAACGAGTACTTTGCTACTAAAACGGAAGAAAAGTTCAGATTTAGATATACTTTGAACATTTTCTAGTTCTTGACAATTTAAAGGCATAAAAATATGTCAAAAAGTGGTTTCTATGGAATACATAGATTCAATGTTAAGAGAAAATTATATTTCGTTAAAAGTTAAAACAAACCAAATTAACACAGTTACACTGTTAAAAACTCAGGAAACTTTTATGGTAACTATTACTGTAAAATGTAGTGTTTGCAGTACGGAAAAAATTTACAGCAACTTCTACCGAAGAAAAAAAAAACGATTGCAGCTCCAATTGATACACCACGTGACTTACAGTACGAAGCATGTAACACCGTATTTAATTTCCCTTACTCGAAGCGTCCCAACTCGTATGGTGGGCAGCAAAGCCATTTCGAAAGTCCCAAGATCGGACCTGCAGGTCGAATTTCGAAATTTTTATCCCTCGTTTATTCTACCGTAAAATTTTACAGTAAAATAGGATTTTACTGTAATAGTTATGGCAACATGGATGCCAGTAACTTTTACCGTAAAATTTCAGGAACTTTTTTAACAGTGTAGGGGGGGGAGCTTGCTAGAACTCATTCTTATGATCATAATCATTTGCGCTATTACTGCCCCTCAAAGGCGGATAAAGGGTGCGTTCGACGATGTTTCGATATGGCAAAAAAAAAAAATCAAGCTGAAAATTGTCTTCCAATTATGCGCCCATTGCACCACGGCTATTTCACAGTATTTTGATATTTTACAGTATCCGTAACATAACACTTTTTATGCCGTAACTATTTAATTCGCAAATTATTTTAGTTTGAGTTTGTGTGTTCGTAGGACAAACTCGAAGTAAAATTGTGTTGATCAAACAGTAAGTTAAGAAGTTATCACAAACGAGCTGATGTGTGCATCACATGATTTCCTTTTATTCCAATTTAAGGTCATTTCCCCATTACTGGCAATTTTAATGTGATTCAATAGTCTACTCTCTAAATATCATCAACAGTGGCCAAATTGAAGCAGATAAAAAAAATTGCCTAATTTGTCGCCAAGTTGGTGACAAAACTTGGCGACCAAAAGACTGGCGATATATCTCTAAGTGTCCGCCAAATTATAACACCACTTGAGTTTACATCGAAATTAACAATGATTTCCCCCCAAAAGGGGCAAAAGACCCCTTTAGAAACACCCGAATGCAACCAAAAAGGGAGGTGCACAACTAGACCCCACTAGGAGTCTACGTACTAAATTTCAACTTTCTAGGACATTTTGTTCTTGAGTTATGCGACATACATCCGCACATACGCACATACATACATACGTACATACAGACGTCACGAGAAAATTCGTTGTAATTAACTCGGTAATCGTCATTATGGATATTTCGCGTATCTATACGTTCTTAGGCACTTATCCACGTGTGATCGAGTGGGGGAAAAAAACTCAATATTCATTCGGGGGTGAGTAAAATGGAAATTAAGGTCGATTTTTGAGTGAATTTTTTTTTCGCGAGTACAATACTTCATTTTTTGTAAAAGGAAGTAAAAAAAGATAATGTTACAGACTCTACATAATTGTCAAAATGCCATGAAATGACTCGCCATCTTTGTCTCTTTATCTATCTTGTTTGACAATGATAGTTTTTCTATTAAATTTATGAGTTGAAAACAGCTTTTGAGAAGCTATATCGAAACAGTTCAGAACCAAACATCTTAGCAGTGAAAGAGTTTATTTATAAGCTGTACAAAAATATTTTTCTCATACAGGACTATTATTTTTTATCTGTAATAAGGGTTACTTTAAAAAATCCAATGGACGGTGCATACCGCAAAATTTTTTCCTAAACTTTTCCCACCTGAGATATGCTAAATGTGTTTCATAGGTAAAAAACACAGTTTCTTGGTCAAATACCTTTTTTTGAAGATATATATTAATAAACTTACCATAATAGCTTCATGAAAAGCACACACAATGAATAGCATTCTTTGGAACACCTTAATTGAACTTTAAGAGAATGGAGGTCAATAAAGTTCCAAATTGCTTTCTTCGGCAATCATTTATGCATTAAGGAAAAACTAATTTTGTTTAAACAACGTCAAACGACAGTAATTTATTCGAGTTTCCAAGCAGAAAAAATAATACATTTTTATCGATTTCTCTATTAAATTGTCTGAGAAATTATAGTTACTGAGAGACATAAACATAATGAGATGTTCAGTGCGTACTTAATGAAACTGTTGCAATAATTTTGGAAAGCTCCAATTAAAATATTTGCTCCATATTTCTTTTTAATTTTCCATGACAATTGAATTTATTTAATGTCGATTGAAGAAAGCCTCAGGTTAGTTTACGATAATTTCTTTTTATGAAATGAACGCAATCTACAACATTAGTTCCAAAACTTAATTAAAAATTATCTATCAACTTATCCTGATAAATATAAATTTTAAAAGTAAGATTTTAAAATAAAACCACAATGTTTAACAATGTCGTAAAATTCATTTCCTTTCCGTTAAAAACTTAACCCCTTCAGACCTGGTGTCCGGTATACCGGACATACACTTTAAACAGCTGCTAATCATTTAATAATTGATTTAATTAGTTGATTTTTTTTGTAGTTGACTCTTTACATTCTACTTATTATAATCTGTGAAATAATTTTTCGTTTTGGGATTGACAACACTGACATATAAGGATTGAGAGATAGAGAGTGGCTCATTTTTCCAACCATGGATTTTCATCTGAAAAGCGAGGTTTTTTTCCTGATTTTTTTAAAAAATATATAATCTTTAATTAATCGTTTCAAACGCTTATATTATGTTTTATAATTGTTTGTAGAACATTTTATAATGAAGTTTGTTCGGTATTTTATCGTTTTTGTATATGAAATATTGATTTCAAAAATATAAGTCCGGAATATTGGACGTGCCATAACTCTTTTAATTTTTCTCCTACAAACTCAAAATTTTGTCTATAAGATACCCTTTACCATAGTACACTGTGTACCAATACACCATTGTACACAATGTATGTATATATATATATATATATATATATATATATATATATATATATATATATATATATATATATATATATATATATATATATATATATATATATATATATATATATATATATATATATATATATATATATATATATATATATATATATATATATATATATATATATATATATATATTGGGGGTTTCGGGAAAAAGTTTCGTTACTGTAAAAAGCAAATAGTGTGCCTCCACAAACGGCGGTTGCGTCTGCAAGAGCAACTTATTTTTTTTGCTCAGTTATGAGTCATACAAGTTATCAGGATTTTTTTTTCTTTTGTGTGGGTAATAATAAAAGTTGGTTCGTACAACAAAAGCTAGTATCCTTCTCAAAAGAATCAAATAATCCTAATGAAACAGAAATATCTTCAGAAGGCGATAGCATTTTTATATTGACAGTGGGAGAAAAATGATTTTGAAATTTTTCTAAGCTTCAGTTTTTAGTTAAAGAAAAATATTTTGTCTTTATTTTCTTTGTAAATGTTATATAACACTAAATGTTTAGGCAACTGTTTAGTAATTACAGAATTAAAAAATATATAATATAATAAAATAAATATTTAGCAATTATGTAATAATAATTAACAAAAAGTTTATAAACTGAGTGCAGCAAAATAATAATTATAAATCTCTACATCTCTTTTAACAGTTATAATAAACCTATACTAATATTTATACTTGCGGAGAGGATATGGGAGATGTTCACATGTGCCCCTAAATGTTGCGTTCACAAGTGCTTCGGCATCTACCTTAGAACTAATTTTCAAAAATAAAGAATTTTTGATTTAATTATAAATTTCAAAAATTGGCAGAAATTTACGTGAATGTTCATATAATGGTTTGCAATAATTAAATATAGCTTATATTAGTTAGTTTAAAATGTGTTTTTACACGTAAACAGTGATAAAAGTACATCAGCATCTGCTAAAACAAAGAAGCTGTAACCACAGGAACATAAAATGGATCCTTGCTCTGAAAGTTTGTTTAAAAAGTAGGGCTGGTACTGCTATTACTTGAGAATTTTTTAAGATATTTTTCTTGACGTTGTCCCAGTAAAACATACCATGTTCATATGTGCCCCGTGCTCACATGTGCCCCCTTTTCTCCTACTTCATTTTGATGAATGTATAAGAGGTAAACTTTTTTTTTTTTTTTCAATACATAAAATGTAGTAGTACAACTTTTTTAATTATTTATCAAATATAAAAAGTATTCGAGAAACTGTTCTTCATTTCTTTTCCTGCTTATTTTCTCCTTCGGTTTTTTTTTATTTTTATTTTATTTTTTTTAAATGTATAAATAAGCATTGAAATAACTTCGTAATCAAATACTCTCCTCATGACCTTTAAATTAAAGTTGTTTTTCAAAAGAAGAACATGATAGTTTTCCAAATTTCATTTGCAAAAAAAATATTAAATATAAATTCTCCTTAATCAAATATCGTTTTCTTTAAAAACATTCGTAACTAGGGAAAACATTACTCTATGTGGGTGTACCGTTCATTACGATGAAAGTTTTAACGCAAAATCATAGCTTCAGGGCAAGAAAATATGCGCAAGATGTCTCTCTTTTTCCTTAGCAGCGGTAATTAAGTTTGAGAAAGCGTCATTTGTATTTACATCTTATTAAACTACATTAACTTTTTAAAAAAATCTGTAACGCTCACATGATATTTATTTTTCAAATTAATGTAGGATGTCATTTTAATATTTCTACCTACTTTAATTTTAAGCTGTGCATTTTTTTTCCTCCCACGTTCAAAAAACGTTTAAAAGAAAAAAAAAGTTTGAGTTTTTTTGAGAATAATCCTAATGGGCTCTTAAATAACTGCATATAATCATTAATTATTGAGATAGTAAAAACTTAAAGATAATGATGTTTTAAATTTTGTTGCCGACAGTGTGATGTAAAAATTAGGCTTTGGCCTAAACTTTACACCACGTTTCTTCAAACCTGGCTCCAGGAGGTGGATTTTCAAGTTGCAGAAAATCTACTGCGTAAAGAACGCATGATTACGTAAAAGATATCTCCAGTATTCGTTTAACCTTAAATAGCCTTGGCAAAATTAAATTTCTCGTGAAATTCCACAACACAAGAGCCCAGATGCTTCCGTCAAGTAGGGATACTGGGCGCCAAAATTATCGCGGTAATGACATCCATCGATAGAGGTACCACAATGTAGAATGACTGCCGGCCTTCGTAAAATGTACTACGTCTGCGAATGGTTAGAAGCCACTACGCAGCCCTTTTAAAAACAAAACAAAACAAAAAAATGATGATTTAATAGGGGATCAATTCCTTCCAAATACCTTCCTGAATCGGTTATGTTGCCAAAACAAAGTACTTGAATTCGTTGTAAAATGTTTGATAAGGTAGATCGTTATCAACTTGATACAGCATTATGTTTTTCCTAGTTGGACTGCTCGATAGATCTTTGCCATTTTCAGACATTTCCGTTTTTATTTGTCTAGAGTGCTGGACATTTCAGTTCCATAATACCCGAATAATATAAGCAAAACCCTTGGGGCACAACATATGTGATGAAAAAGCCAAAAACCCATATTTCTTCCCCCTTAAGGTGCTTGGCCTCTAAGAACCATATGTTACGATCAATTAACTCAAAAATGTTTATCTAACACCACCAACTAAGCTTATACAAGGTCCAGTGCCGATCAAAAAATCTCTTTATATTTGGTTGGCAATTAAAAACTTCACATGCAAAATTCTTGTCATTATTTCATTGGCATTCATCCTAGTGATTTGGTCGAATACCGTATATTTGGCCTAGGTTGTGACCTTGGCCCTGGTTTTTAGCCAAATCTCTTGGGAGCATGCCAATAAAATCATGACAAGAAGTTTGCATATGAAGTTTTCAATTACCAACCAAATGTAAAGATTTTTTTTTTTTTTGCCAGAACTGTAAAATAGCTTAAATACATGAAAAAGAATTTGTTTCCCGTTATGATCCATAAGCTCATTTCTTTTGCATTGAAAAAGGCGTTCCTTGTAACGACGAAATACGTGTCTGCAGTAATCTTCAATTTGTGCTTTTTGACTTTGTTCTTTCTTATTTTACGTTCCAATGAGTCAAAAAGATCATTTAAAATTACCGATAACTGGTTTTTAAAATCAGAATACGTTCTCCCTAACAGCAACGTGGAGGACTAGATATTAAACTTCCACGAAGAAATAGTGTTCTTAATTACAACCAAAAAAAAAAATTACCCGTAGTGACACCTAGTATAAGATCAGAGAAACTTAGTGGGACGAAACTGGGGACGGGGACGAAATAAGACTATGTTTACCTATAACGCTTTAGTTTAAGAATGCACTATGGGCAAAGTACTTTTTCTTAAAACCATAAGAACTTCCGTCCAAAACAAAACGAGCCTACTTGTTACCTTTCTTAAAACACTTATAAGCACTTTTTGGAACAGTTTTTAAGACACTTCTGAGAACACTTGTCTTACTTAGCACACATTTTTAACGCTATTTGGAATGCATTAAAGATATTTTTTTTTTTTTTTTGAACGCTGAGACAAGTTCCTACTTTTAGAACACCTTGTAGTACACCTTTGAGGACACTTTTTAAAGAAGTTGTGACACTTCTTCAATTTTACTGCAACCTGGCACATAATGAACTGTCATAGACCAGGAAAGGCTTCCTGGCTAAGGACAACATCGAAGAATGACTATGAGGCTATTCTGCTAAGGCAACGTGAGTGATTAAAAACAGGTCAGAAATGAAAAGTGAACACAATCTAAAAGAAAACATTACTTATTTTAGAATTTAACGTACTATGTTGAAACTAAAGCATTTCTTATAAAAATGCTTGCATTGTTTTCTTACTAAAACCAAATAATAATTAAACTATTATGACTAATCCAAATTTCATTGAGTTATTTACTTTAGATCTACAACGGAACTAAATTTCTTTGAAATTAGTTCATATAAAAATAAAATGTTTGACAATAAAGTTTTGTTTTAAAACATATATATATATATATATATATATATATATATATATATATATATATATATATATATATATATATATATATATATATATATATATATATATATATTACGCTAGAGTGCTTTTTCTTTTTTGTTCAGAGGTCTTTAATTAGTAATATTAGTAATACAGTTGGGTATTTCTTTCACAATTATTATTATACAGAACGTATTATTACTTTTTCATTATTTCTTTATTCATTTTATGAAAAGAACCTTATTATGTTAAAAACACTTAAAAATGACATACATATGGATATCAAAATGTAATTTAAATGTAACAGAGAAATGAGCCATATTGCGTTTATTGAGTGATAACAAAAGAAGGTAATATGATTTGTAAATCTATAACCATGAGTAAAATATCGGTTTTTACTTTCCCCGTCAATTGCATGCTAGATTTTGTTGTATTACAATTATATCTAGGAACACAGTGCGTGAAACTCCATTTGTAAACACTTCTGTAAACTATACTGCAAGCGTTAATCTCGCTAAGCCATTTATCTTGTAGACAGAACATGCGAGTTGATAGTCTCAGGTCAAACTTCGAAAATCGATTACCTTGAAAATTACAACTCCAATTCGATTTGCCTTTATCTTCCAGAATTCAACTGCATTTGTCAGGTAAAATTAATTTGAAAATTTATAACATGTTTCCTGTTTTTTACAAATCAGAATGGTCAAAAAAACTTCCTTAAATTGTTAGTCCTTTAAATGCATGCGTAACTGTTTTTTATTGAAAAGTGCAAGCTGTAACAAACTTTTATGAGGCGTAAGTTACCGTACAGTTGTCCAGTGTTGTGTTGAATCTTTGAAAAAATATATCAATTTTCGAAAATGTCCAAATATTTTGGCTACATGTTGAAAGTATTCAAAAAATTGGTTTTAAAATTTTTAATTATGTAACAAAAAAAATAAGTTTTTAGTTAGATTTTAAAGTTATCTTTAATAACCTAGCCAATATAGTGCTGATCATCATAAAAAAAGCAGAAACACGTTATATAACATGGAACCTATCTCGCGTCTCTATTCCAATTAAAAAAGGTTTTGACGGCAAATAAACAACAACTATTTTCTATTTCTGGCCTATTTTTCACTATATTTATAGCCCTGTACTTCAACAATGAATGCCCATAAATTAGTCAAATATTAATATTTTTCTATGTCTATAAACAATAGTATTTATGCGCTCACTGCGATACAGCTCGAAGATAAGTTGTTTTCCTTTTTTATGACAATACTTAGTAGGGTTAGGCGGGATAAAGTGGTCCATGAGGTAAAGTGTCACAATAAAATGAACGCTATAATTTTAAATAAAAAAAGAAATCATACGATTTTAATTTTAAAAAATCACATTAAAACTCAACAATATCATCTACAAAATTTATAACATTATACAGGGTAAAATGCATTTAAGTAATTGTTTGTAGATTTATTTCGCCTGTTTCAGATGCACACAACCTAGAAGAGCAGAAAACAAAACAAAAAACAAAAAGAGTCCAAATGAAGAAAGTTGAAGTTTTGAGTGAAAAACTACCAAAATGACTAAGAAGGAACAATAAAGATTTGTCATAATAAAAATCAGGAAATATCTTGGACTCAGTCAAATCACTCTACTACAAGTAATTAAGTTAATTCCCTACCACTTAATGTTCTAAACATATTGATAAAATCAAAGTGTCAAATTAATTTTTATGAGCAAATTTGACAGTACACGGCATTGCAAATGCATAAATGTGTTAAATCAAGTTAATTCGTTCAAAGAATTATTTGTAAAAATGTGTTGTTAGAGGAACGTGTCGTAACCCTATTTAAATCAGTAGTTTTTCTTCTAAAAATGAGTGTTCTTGATATAGTGTTCTTGGTAATAAAAATATAAATAACAGAAAATATTTATTTAGTATTTTTATTTTATTTATTTACTATATACAATTTTTGCATTAATGCAACAATATTTCATTAATGTGTTGAATAAGTCATTTCGTTCAACGAATTATTTGTAAAAATGTGTCGTTAGAGGAACGTGTCATAAACCTATTTAAATCAGTAGTTTTTCTTTCTAAAATGAGTGTTTTTGATATTGTGTTTGGTAATAAAAATAAAACAACAAAATTACTTATTCATTTTTTATTTTTATTTTATTTACTATATACAATTTTGCATTAATGCAACAATATTTCATTAATGTGTTGAATAAGTCATTTCGTTCAACGAATTATTTGTAAAATGTGTCGTTAGAGGAACGTGTCGTAAGCCTATTTAAATCAGTAGTTTTCTTTCTAAAAATGAGTGTTCTTGATATTGTGCTCTTGGTAATAAAAAATAAAAACAAAAAAAATATATTTTTGTTTTTTTAATTCCTGTATACAATTTAAATGTTAATTTATGACCCCTTTATACCACTGGACTCTATTTCTGAACCTACAAGACTCATCAATTGGGGGCGCTATGAAAGCCAAGCAACAGTTTACATGTAAATTTCAAATGAAAAAATGGTTTTTAAAACGCTGGCATGTGATAGATATAATGTTTAGTTTTTGTTACACCATAGATAAATGGTAGTGACTCAATATTTAACTCAAGTTTTATTAATGATCTTCAAATCAATTTTCGAAACATTTAAAAAATAAAATTAAAATCCTAAATTAATCCGAAGTACAACCCAGATGAAAAACATTCTTAACATTTAAAGAAAAAGTAGTGTTTTTTTTTTCTTTCGTTTCTTGTTTTTTCCCTTTTTTTTTGATTTGCAGATTGATTTCGTGATTTGATCATAAGAAAAGAGTAAATATTCGTAGTTACTGGAAGCGATAACTCCAAACTAAACTTTTTTGCTTTGGGGCTCAGCAAAACTTTTATATTTCTTATTACTTAATCTTAATTGAATTTGTAAACTAAACTTTGTACTGGCAAAACTATTCAAGCTGAAATAATTTTTAAAATATTTTCTTCAGATAAAGGTATAATTTTTGAATTTTGGTATATATACGTTCATTTTGACTGTGTTTCATTAGAAGACGTTTGCAAAAAGTTTGGAAAAAAAAACCCTAACCAGTTTTGAAAAACATTTATTTCATTACTTCTTTAATCTGCATAAAATGAAATTTAGAGTGCCCTACGCCAGTAAAATAATTTCAAACTAAAAATCTTTATTTTTTTCTAACTAGAAAGTCTTACAATTTCAGTTTAAAAAAAGCAACTTTTTTTATGGAAGAAAATTCAGTATATATGTGGAAAAACTTCTCTGACTTAGTTTGCAGGCATTTTATTTTTTGTGATTTAAACAAAATTATGTGTTTGTCTAATGACACTAGTTTTTCAGTAGTAGCATTTCTCGTTTTAAAAATAAACAGAATAATTTGCAAATAACTGCAAAAGGCATTTTATTCGAGAAAGCGTCGAAGAAAAGCTTCATTTTTTTCAAGGATCATTTTATAATGAAAAAATTTTGTGCTCAGACTCTTTCCAAGTTTTTAGGCGGCATTTTTGGTTTTAAATTTTAAAATGGAAGATAAATTGAAATATACCGCATTTAATAACATCCTAATAACACAACTCCAGTGGAATAACCCTAAACTCCAGTAGACAGCGTTCATTATTAAACCCTCTTTTTCGTTTCTCCATTCCCCTGAAATGATACTGTCTTACCAGTAAAACAGTTAAGTTACCGGATCCAGTTCAGTCTTGTCACAAAAAGCCTTTCCTTGCATGTTAAAAATTACCAAAACATATTATCAAATTATCATGCCGTGGAGCGAGTTTCATTGTTGATGACGTCAGGAGCGTTACTCGAACATTGGCTATTATATATATTAGGATATTACAAATCAATGTGTAGCTTGAAATGTTTAAATGTTATTTTAATGAACCGTTAGACGTCTGGTAATATAAATGTATGTGCTGGAAATCAAGCGGAAAGTTTCTTTTCTAAATTTATTACTCTGATTTTTACATTTTTTTAAATTTTTTTATACTATGTTTTGGTGCAGTGGGAATGAAGACGTCTAAATGCTGCAGGATATTTCAATATTTCAATATGTGTTTTCTGAACTCATTTGAGTATTGTTTCAAGCTTACTATTTTTGAAAACATTAAACCATAAAATATACGTAATTTTAAAAAATTAAAAATTATTTAACACCTGAAATCTAAATAAAATTCAAATAGTTATTACCTTCCAAACAAAAACACACTTGATTTCAAATTATGAAGTTTGTGCTTATATTATATAGCGTCTGTACACATTTAAACTTTGTTTCAATTATTTCTATTTTTCAAACTTAAAACTATAAAATACGTGTAATTAGTTTCTCCTTCTTTTTTTTTTTTTTTTTTGAAAATGATTTAAATTCAGCAACCTTGCTATTGATGTGAACAATTATTGGAAAATTAGTTTTTTTCTAATGAACTGGCACCGACTAAACTGACTTTGACACCAAAATAAAGCTGGACAAAAATTTTATGGCACGCATTAAACTCATAAAATGTGAAGTTGCGGTACAAATACAATTTTTTCCCTGTAATAATGGTTACAATAAGGCAACATAAACACCTATTGAAAAATATAATTACCCTAAAATTGACAAAGAAATGTTTATAAACGAAAAATAACTGAACGGCGCATGTTATCCATAAAATTGCATCTAGTTAAAGTTGAGCATGTATAACTATTTTTCCCACACTTGGTTAGTGTAAATAGTATAATGAAGCTGCTATTAAACTATTATTTAATAACAATGCATAGTTTAGTTAAAAGATGAAGTAACACATAATGATTAGTGTAATTTTTAATTGTATCTCAATAATAAATGTTTGAACAGCAAAGATTATTCAGAACCATTCTTTCCAGGTTTGTTCTATTACGATTCGAACCGAAACTGCTCTCACGATGTACCTTCTCTCTTAAAATTTATAACAGTAAAATATCTGCACATGCAAAAATAAAGTAATTATTGAGGCATATATATTTTCAAGGCTATATATTATAACTGCTCAAACATGTTTGTGTAAGGGAAATGAATTCCAAAACTATGTTATTTTATTCGTTTTAAAACTGCGTCACATCTGAATTATAGTAGACTTATTTCATTTCAAAGAATGAGTTTATTCAGCCGAATGTTTACACGTGCTAACGAGTATGGTAGTAACATTTGTATGTTGTATTTCATTAGGACACCTTAATGTCTTGTCAGATTGACGTCTACCACACTGAAACTACAGGGTGTCCAGCAAAGGACTCCAGCAAAGGACTGGTTTCAAAATTAAATATCTCGAAAACAAAGGACGATATTGGAATAAAATAAACGGTATGTTTATTGTGAAACCCATAAAAATCATATACAGGAACTTGTAAATGAGTTTTAAAAATGTCCAACAGGTGGCGCTGCACGCTGTAATTGCAATAGAAGTCTGCATACGTAGTGCTGCAAAGAGGTTGGACGATACTTTCTAGTGTATATGTAAGCATATCTGAGAGACTAAACTACTGCTAAAACAACAAACCTCTTCACAGCACTATTAATGGAGACTTCTATTGCAATTATATTGTGCAGCGCCACCTGTTGACAGTTTTTTAAAATAATTTCCGTATTCCTGTATATGATTTTTATGGGTTTCACAATAAACATCCAGTTTATTTTATTCCAATATCGTCCTTGGTTTTCGAGATAATTAATTTTGAAACCAGTGAGTTCTTTGCTGGACACCCTGTAGTTGAAGTATCTTTCTCACTGCAAAAATTTCTCGGGCGTATGATGTACTTTAGTTTAAAACATATTTTTATTGGATACACGATGCAAATTTGTATATGGTTCTAATTAAAAAAGAAGTAAAAGGTGTGCTATCAACTGGAATAAAACTTTTCTATAGTTAGATGGTTTCAAATAAATTCTATCTGTAGCCATTTCATTTAATTCTGCCTTAAAAATTATCATTTTATCAATGTTAGTCTGTCGAAAATTGCCATCATAAACGAATCGCAAACGAAAGTCAGACGTAGTTGAAAAAGGATCTTACCACCGAAGCTACTTCATGTAATTGTTCGATAAACTATTGAAAACTTCTAACGATTGTCAAGGGACAGCAAAAATTTATCGTTAAATCAAGGATAGCGTTAAATCGAGGGTCATAGACATTCAAAGCAGTCAAATCCGGACCAATGAAATACAAATACAAAAGTGACGACCAGCAACAGGATCTGGGCCCAGCTAGACTGGTCCTAGTCAATTTACAATCCCCAGTGAAGATCAATGGCCCTCTTAAAACTATCTACTCCCTTGCTCATTACCACCTCTTCCGGTAAACTGTTCCAAGTTTCCACTACCCTGCTAAAATAATAATTTTTCCTAACATCCATGTTAGCCTGAGATTTAAATAGCTTAAAACAATGCCTTTTGTCCTGTTATCAGTGCTAAACTTCAGCCCCGTAACCAGAGCCGTGTCCAAGGGGAGGGTTTTAGGGGTTAAACCCCTCCCATTGGAGAAAATATTATAAGCAAAAAGAAGAAAATGCTTAGTTGACTTTTATAACTTTAATGTAAAAGTTTGTATGAAGAGAAGAAAAAAAATCTCTCTGAAGTTTTTCTGCAATTTAAGACTGTTAGAGCTTTACCAACTGGAATAACATTTTGGAAAAACTATGGGAGGGGGGGGGGGATTGCTGAATGATTTATCAACACGAAGCATCAACTGCATTAATATTGCTTAAGGAGGTTATGATGAATTCGGTATACGCTGCAGCAATGAATATGCATTGCTTGTCTTTGGAAATGTAATTTGCTTCTACAATAAGCTTTTTCTTGTTTGGTTTATTAAGTATTATTTCAGAATATGAAACTTAATACACGTGATACATTGTAAAAGAATCTATGGGCGGTTTTTAATACTAATTGCAATATATTGCATAGTAAACAGACTTGATTAAAAAAGAAACAAACAAGGTTTGATTTAAAAAAATGTATGAAGGAATACTGTTGCTATTTGCGCAGCCAGAATTATTCTTCTGGGGGGGAGTACAATTAAACTCCCCCCCCCTTGGGAAAGGAGCTTTAAAACCCCTCCCTTTATGAAAACCTGGACACGGGCCTGCCCGTAACATCTTTCATTTTAATAAATTTAAACAACTAAGTCATGTCCCCTCGGTCTCTTCTTTGCTCAAGACTGTACATTTTTAGCCTTCTAAGCCTGGAATCATAGTCTAAATGAGAAAGTCCATTTATTAGCCTTGTAGCCCGCCTTTGAACCCTTTCCAATACATTAATATCTTTCTTAAGATAAGAAGACCAAAACTGAACAGCATACTCCAAATGAGGTCTTACCAAACTTCTATATAAGGGCAGAAGAACTTCTTTAGATTTGTTTGAAATAGATCAATTGATAAACCCAAGCATCTTATTGGCTTTGTTACTAGCTATGCTGCACTGTTGACTAAACTTTAAATCCTGACTTATTAATGTACCATTAAATTGAGGAAATTGTTAAATCGGATATCGTTAAATCGCAGTTATATTGTGTTGCGCATTTTTGCCGACGTATTCATGTTTATGTCAACAAGAGTAAAGCAAAGTTATGTTTGCAGGCTAAAATAAGCAATAAGTACAATTCCATTTCTAGGCCAATCAACTGTTGCACCAAATAGCCATGGAATGTTCCAAATATGCTAGATTTTTGCAAAATTAAATTTTTTAATCCGCAGTAATTCTCAACTCGCCAAACAGAACTCCAAATTTTACCGAATGGAAATCCAAATGTCGCCAAATGATATTTACTTTGCGGAAAAGAACTTCAAATTTCGCCGAATGATGATAATTTTGCTGAATTTAATGAATCGTTAAAATTTGAACCTCCAAATTTTAACGACTAATGATGATTTTGCTGAATCGGCAGACGAAAATTGTCGAATATAGAAATTTGTGGACATCCTTTGACCTTCCATCGGGGTGTGCCAAGATGTTTGTTTCATAGCATGAACTTTAGGAACATAGACTCCTCTTCTTTACAATGCAATGACTTTTAGAAGATCTTCCGAAACAATGAGTCTGGGAATCTCCAAAAGGTTTTTTTATTATGCAGAAGTCAAGTCCACGCTCTTCATAAGGTTCAAGCAATGAGACACGGTTATCTAATATATTTGGAATCTATCGTTTTGGGGGGCTTTGTGCAAGAACGATACGGCTGTCACTGTAAGGTTGCAAAAAATAAAAACTTTTGCTTAAATGAAAGGTTAATAATGGATTCTTGCAGATAAAACAAAGAAAACTAATTAATTTCGAAACATTCTCGGCTAAATAACAGGCATTTCTTTGGGGGAAAACCAGTTTTGACGGGTCAGTTTTTTTAACGTCATAAAATGGTAGTAAAACTATTCAAGACTATGTTGCCAAAATTTCAGTGAAAATGTCTGATTAGTTTCAATGCTATGAGCACTTAAGTGACTGAGGATATTCGAAAACGTTCACAGCAATTTTTTTCAAACACGTTTTTCTCCAAACAACTTTTTTCAACTGTTGGGCATTCAGCTCAAAGATTTACCATAGACCAGTCGTATTGAAAATTCGTGTGAATATTGTGAACTTAATTATACTCTGTATGAACCTAGCTCTGAAAAGATATTTTTTATAAAAAATATTTTTTTACTTCATGAAATGTGAAAAAAAAAATGGTAGAAAACATGACATTGTAATCAAATCCCTTAAAAACATGCATTTTTCAACTTTGTAAATCACAATTCGGTTCATATTCATAAAAAATATTTTGTTTACGAGAAAAAAAACTTGTAATGATTACAGATAAAAATTGTGGTGAGAAAAATGGTGGTAATACCCACATCAACAAGCTCTGATGGTGACCGTCCATGGACACCATTATTTATTACCTTCTCACACCACTATTTCTGGTGGAAAGGACTTAATTAAAAATTACAAGGTATGTTTCAAAAGATGAATAAAATATCCTCTGAGTTAAAAAAATTGTGATAATTTATTTCCTGTTTAAAAAAATCACGAAAAACACTAAAATTTCGTTCTAATAAACTGAATTCTTCTCTTAAAATTCCACGTAGTTAACACATAAAATATTAAACAAAGAAAAATATCAAGCACCCAGCTCCTGGCATTCGTTTGAATTTTGACATCTGGGGTTTGAATTATGTGTTTCGCCATCCCAAATTGCCATGGACCGTACTAGTTGGGTTTCTTTTACTACAATTGGTATCGAATGGAAACGGAAAAGAAATTCCCATTCGTCATATCATGACCGGTGTTTTTCTATATTAGCTAATACGAGGCATATCCATAAAAAAAGAAATGGTAATTAGAATGCGATTATAATATTAAGGATAATTTGCACCAGTATACTTATTATTAAGATTATATTTACAGCGTATACCGTTATGGTATTTTTATTTCATATAAATTTCAGATGATGTTTTGCTATTAAGTTCATCTATATTGGGGTTTTTTAAAGAAAAACTTCATTTTATACACAAAAGAAGCAAAATTTGCTTGAGTTAAACAAATGAATGAACGTAGACTGTTTGTAAACATGATGACAAAAATTAATCTATCTAAAAAAATATGTAGAGCAACAAGCTAGTCATCAACAAGCTTCTCGTTGTCATGGTAATCTGAAAAGTCACAGGAACATCAAAGATGTGCATATGAGGAAAATAATCAATTGTCATTGCTCAACAGAAAGACGTTATTAAAAAAAAACTTGTGTTTTGATGCAAAACCATTTTTTTATATTTTAAATAAAATGTAAACCTCTTACTTTTTATTTACTCCTTATGAATTCTAAATCTACTTTAATTGGTTTTGTACAGTGCTAAAAAAAATTAGCTACATAATCACTTGCAATTCTTTTAGTATTATAAGGAAAAAATATGCGGAGCAAATTTCTTTTAATAGCACACACTACTAGGGATGAAATTTTCATGGTATTTTTCTTTCTTTTAATGTCCTAGGAAGGATATTTTTATGACCTACATTCTTTTACTTCCATAAAAGCACATGTACAATGTGCATGTAAAATGAAAATATTATGAGAGAGCACGATCTGAAAAATCTAAAGCCCCGCTTTCATTATTTTATTGCTCATAAAACCTCTTGTCCTGCAGTAGTCCTGGCGAAGATAAACGAGTGTTCTTTTTTCTCCTCTTGAAATTCTCGCAAAGTTTTTTTTTTTTTTTTCTTTTTTTTTGTTAAGATTGATAACAGAATTGGAACGACTCTTTTTTAGGGTTTTACTAATTAAAACGAAAATATTACGAGGAAGTATCGTATTTAGTCTACATTTTTACTTTTTCCAAACAGAGGGGCTCCTTGGGAGGTCACGGGAGGTCAAAGTGTCCATCCAATATATTAATTTTTTGGGCATATTTTGCATGATGATTCGGAAAGTTTATCATCTTTCGGAGAAATTTGGAGTTCCGCTCGACAAAATTGTTATCATTCGATAACATTTAGACTTTCAGGAAAAATGTATGTTTCATATCGAACTAACAGTCTCTGCAAGGCTGTGCTCATGCAATAAAGATTAAAAAGAAGCTATTTGAGCAAATGTAAATTTCTCTTTCCACTCCGAAATAAAAAGAAGGATTCTGTCTCGCTAACTAAAATGTGCACACATAATTTTACCTATGCTCTAAACCTTTTGTTTGCTGCTTTGTTTTTTCAAAAATTTCGTTCCGTTACACATGAGATTGCGCTAAATTAAAAGGCCCCCATTTAACATATCAGGGCTACAGACTAAAATAAAATACTTTTAAGAAATTAAAATGAAAAAGATGAAACAAACGAAGAAGCTAAAATACGTAACCATGGCAACACAAAATAAAATGTTAATAACTATAATGGAGAAGGGATTTTCTAAATCCAAGTTTAAACGCTTGTACTTTTTTTATCTGATTGTGGTAGAAGCTTGGTTCTTCTACCAGAGGTCAATTTAAATCTGGGGCAATAAAGTCACTCATTCCAATTATGTAAAAAAAAAAAAAAAAAACCTGTGGGTCATTTTGACTTTTTATTGATGGTGTTGGTAAAGAAAGTACAGCCTGAAATCCAGCGAAACCTTGAAAATTTAGAGGCAAAAATGCGAATAACTCCCGTCGTAATTAAGTTTAAGAATTGAAACAAATTGACGATATATAATATCAATATGTTCGGGTACTTTGCCCCTTCCTCCCATATTCAGGATTTTTTGTGAAAATTGGGTCTTAAATTTGAATAATAAATAATTAATTTTTAATAAGCGTGACATCAGTAAAATACATGAAGAAAACTTAAAAGCCCTCAATTTTCATCTTCTTTTGTTTATTAAAAGTTGCAACGTTAAAAAAAAAAAAAAATAAACTTGATTGAGCCGGGGAAAAAAAGAAGCATTTTAATGAAAAATAAAAGCATCGTTAAGAATCCTTTCCCAGAATTTTTGAATTCCAAAACTTTTCGAAACGAAGCAAGTTTTGCCTTTCGGAAATTGAATACATTTGCAAAAGAAGAAAGTAAAATCTTTGTAAAATAATGACATGTCAAAGATAAAGTTTGTGAATTTAAAATATTTTTTTTCTAAATAGGAAGAGTAACTAAGTAAAGACGAAAACCGAATTAAAGAACTAAACTAAAGCAACGACCAAGCTACTAGTTCGTTTTATTTCTCGTGAAACTTTTCCAGCGGAAAAAAGATCTTTACAAAAGCTAGGGATTGAAAAGAAAATTAGCTGATATTTTTTCAAAGTTAAAAAGTTTTAAAATAATGCTACATAGAAGAAAATTTGAAGTTATGTTTTGTATACATCTACCTACAGCAGTAATTTTTTTAATGTAGATAAATGATAAAGGCAGAAATAAACGCCGTTTTTTTCATATATTACGCAACTAAATGAAATAAAAAATCTAATAAAAAAGGTGAAAACATTCAAATTAAAAAATCTTGAGCTTCAGAACAAAAATTGCAGAAAAACAGAATCTAAGCACTAAGATACGACTTCAATCTGAGATTTTCAGTTCATTCTTTTTCCTCAAAAGATACTTAAAGTAAATACTTCTTTACGCACACTTAATATATTAATTATACATTTTTTTTCAAAAAAGAAATATATTTCACAATAAAACTATAACAGGAGAATATGAGCTTACGCATTTTATAAATAGACTACTCTCGTGATACTTAAATGCCTGAAAATTTCAATGTGAACACGAAAAACTCAATGTTGGGTAACATGAAATAGCTAAAACTTTTTTTCAAATTGAAAGAAAAAAGGAACATATAATTCAAAAACTACAGTTCATTAAAAGATCATAATGTGTTTCATTACTGTTATTGAGTTGAAATAAATAAATAAATAAATATATATATATATTAGGGTGTCCCAAGATATAATGGCGAAAAAAAAATTTGTGAAATCGAATACGCATACCCTCCAAATTTTTTCCATTTCACCTCAGAAACATGAGAAAAAAGTTTTATTACAATAAAATAACGGGAACCCGTGCCGACTTGAGGTCTACTGTTGGATCTGAAATCCTGTACGGCGACTACAGTCGAAATATTGCTAACTGTATAATTCCTTACTACACGCAACATCAGTTTATTTAAAGCAGATATTTACAACAATATTAGACTACAAGAAACATTACTGCACAATTTTTTTTTTTTTCAATGTTTGCTTTTTGCAGTCAGGATAGAGCTTCCGGTGCTCTTGAACGCAAAGTAACACAAATTGTTGTTCTTCCTCATCAGCAGTTAGCAAACCATGAAAGTCCTGCATCATTTTTACCGCTCTTTCAGCTGCATTGCTTACTGCTCTAAGCATTGAGACAGTCTTTTTCACATCAAGGAATGAAATAATATTGACCATACCTTAAGAGCTGGATGAATTTTTTTAGAGCAGTTTAGAGAAGATTGGGTCCACATTTTCGTACTTTTTTCAAAAAGCACAAATCTTTTTTGGGTGCTTTGACTGTATGTATTGAAGCCATGGTTTTACGTATATTGTCACTTAAAACAAACAGAAATCAAACAATGCTTCATTTTTCTTGGTATCAAATTTTAGTTATGAACTAAACAGAAACAGTTTTAGGAAGTAAATCGTTCGAGCCATCCATCGAGCTTGGTGCATTACTCCCGGTGATCTTATTTTAATTTCATTTTCTGTATCTCCACCTAAAAATAGGATACGCAGTTCTATCAACTCTTGATAGTCATTCCTGACCGTAATATTAGTAAGTTCAGCACGCTAAAAGTCAAATAAATTTTCCAAGACAGGGTACATTTCGAACAACTCCGCAGCTCCTCCTAGCACTATATTTTAGTGGGATGGATAGTTCATATATATGATGGTGGCAAGCAAAGGAAAGCATTTCTCTATCAATTTTTTACTCAAGAATAGCGCAAGGATCACTTAAAAGACCTGTTTTGGAAGCTGTAGTATCACAACAGAGAGTTTTAACTTTGTCTTCGAGATTCCAATCTAAAACTGCCTTTTATATAGCCTGTGTTTGTTCTTTTCCTGTAGAATTATCCAGTTTAGACTCAGCAATGAGTTGTTCGTCATATCCATATGAAATAACTATAGATAAGCGACCTTCTTTTGATTTTTGATCACCCAAAGTAGGCAACAGTTTCATATTCCAAGGTAAATTCACTACATATGGTACCTCGTACTAAAACCAATTTTTATTCTTTTCTCGTGCTCCTTCCGCTTTTCGGTTCGAATTTTTTGAATTGAAGATTTACCTATGAGAAATTCATCAATGTTACACCCAAGTACGTCAATAGTAGCTTCAAGAATAAACACATAATCTCGTACACTTTGACACCTGTCCAATGAAGCAACTGATTTTGGAGTAATAAAATCACTCCTCATTACATATTTACTTGTTCCAGGTTCTGATAATACTCGTTCCAGGTTCTGGAATAATTGTTCCAGGTTCTTATATACTTGCTCCAGGTTCTATACTTGTTCCAGGTACTGATTTATATGTTTCAGGGAAATCTTCTGAATTAATATTTTCACTAGAGCTCGAAGAGGAATCTTCTTGTACAAGTTCATACAATTCCGAGGATGTTGTAGTGGAATCGTATTTAATGCGCCTGTTTTCTTCTTTGAAAGCTCAAAACAGCTCAGAAAATCCCATCTTCCTCTAGTTTGATTAATCGAAGTGCATCAGCATGTGCAATATTGAATAAATTGTTTAAATTACTCTAAAATTCTTGTTGGCGCTGCCTGAATACTTCTTGCAGTTTCTTTCCTTTCCTTTTTTTTTTTTTTTTGAAGTCTTTCCAAATTTGATACAGGTCTTCAAGTTTATTCACACAATTTGCCAACGATTTGGTGGGAATGCGTGCCTTTTCCCAAAAGATGATGCATTCCCGAATAACGAGATTTGCACTTTCACTGTTGGTTAAATTTACTTCTCGAATGTCATAAAACAAAACAGACAGAAATTGTCCGTTAGAGGGAAGTTTCAAGCCCGTAATTTGGTGTTTTACGCAACTCCTATTAAAAATCTCTTTTTTCGAACTTTGCAATTCTACTGCCATGTTTCGTTCCCTATGGAAGGACTATACTGTGCTCGATGACCGGAATGTATTCGTACTGACACGTTTGACGGTTTGCAAATTGCCACGGATACGCACCCCCCCCCCCCCCCCCCCCAACATATATTTTTCTGTTTTTATTTGTTTTCTGTACACTATTTACAGCTGCTTTGAGCTTCGCAAAGTATCGCGTCGCCAGCGTTCGCTTGCTTATGAATACACATGCTATTTACACGTTTAGGCCTTTTGGCGCAAGTCGGCACGGGTTACCGTGCTTCAAAGTGTATGAAATTTTTTTTACAACGGTTTTTATATAAAAGGAAAAAAATGAGAGGGTATGCGTTTAAAAAAAACGACTTTCATTTTTTTGGGACACCCTAATATATATATATATATAAAGCAAGAACACGGAAAAAACACCAAAATGAAGAAGGTAAATCAGGTATGTTTTGTGAATTTCGTAGATTTTAATAACTTTTTTGTGATATACCACAAATAATTACAGTGTGAGTTCAGCGTGCAATTCAAAAGTAACCGAACTTTTTCCGCCACGCGGTTTCCAGGCGTCAAAAAAAGAATGAGTTTTGGCGGAAAATGTGCGTCTGATCTTGCTCTATCAGGCCCCGCGCGAGTCAATGCGCTGCGAGCAGCGGTTGAGTAAATAGCACTCTACGCGCGAATTATTATTTTTGCAGTCGGTGACGTTTTTCGAGTAGTGAAAAGGCAACAAACGAGATTGTTTAGGATTGGAGCAAGAGGCTTCAGTGGTAAAACTTGCCACATCAAATGCAAAAATCGACAAATGCTCTTTGAAAGTTAGAAAAATCATTTTAGTTTAGAACTGTTAGTTGGGGCCGTGGTAGCCCGATCGGTAGAGTGTCGGATTCGGGGCCGGAGGGTCCTGGGTTCGAACCTCGATGGTATATTAGCAAAAATATCGTGACAAAGTGCTTGAAGTTTTTTTAGTCGCTTTATTTGTTTTGAAGTGGTGAAGATAATGAAGCGTAAGTAAAAGAAAAATACACTCAAAAAAGGAAGTGACTTTCAATTCGCATCAATAATTGGCCATTTCTCGAATAAATTTGGATCCAAATAATCATTTTCCAAATCCAAAGTTCGTTTGGTGGTATACGTAGCTCCAGATTAAAGTTTAGATTAACCTCAACAAGATTTCAATCAGTAGAACCGATTAATGTCGAGTTTTTTTCTCTGAATAATTAATGTTTAGCTTTTTTTCCCAAATAACCTATTTATCTTACATCTAGTATATAATTTATTTCTCAATAGCCTGAACTACAAAATATTAACACTTAAATATCGATTTTACAATCACATTATATTCTCTTTTAAAAGCATTTTCCTTCGTACTTAGTTGATAGAAATAATCTTAGTACTTTTTTCAGCTACGATAAAAAATAAACTAAGCAACTAGAAGATAAATTGTTGCTTACCGAGCGACTAGTGACTAAACTGCTGCTTGTCAACTAAGTAAGCAACTAGTAATTAAACAGTCACTCATCAACTAAGCAACAAATACAAACTAAAACATATTTCTTTAAATAAATAAAATTTTTGTTACCAATTTTTTATTCATTTTAACTGACTCCCGATTAAAACACTGCCAGTTTACTAAGTAATAATACGTTTATGGTAAAGTTATAACTAAATTCATTCAGTGCAATCTTTTTTGGCGGAGTAAACACAACGTAAGCCTTCGCAAAACCCCTTCCTTAAGAAATAAAGAATATTTCACCATTCTCGTCGCACAGAAATACCAATTCCAGCCGAAGCTAAAATATTTACACGAACACCCCGAAGCAGACGCACGACACAAATGTTGCGCATCCATCTTACTAATGGGTAATATCCGGAATATTTCAATAATTGCCGTAGAGTTAAGGTTGGGACTCAAACTTCCGTAATCCATGAACATAATGATCGAGGGTTTATTGAATTATAACATTCTAATTATCGCGGCGCAAAATACGGAATCGAAAACGGAATTCGGAAGACATAATGGTTTCTCGGGTCCCGCGATTATTCATATCACAGCCCGGACGCCATTAGAGATGCAGTTTTGATCTCAGAAAGTATAATCATGATGTCCGCGAGTGAATTGTCTGATTTGTCATCGGTTATATATTTCTGGTTGCTTGAGCATTAAAATCGTTTTGCGAGAATAGTGATAATTTGAATTTATAATCATGAGGAGAAGTCGGGGAAATTATGTATGCTTTTTGATGAATTTGGGAGCATGTTATGCATTGGTAAACCAAAAGTGTTTTGTGCACTATACCGAATGAATTTTGTGATAACTTTTTATGGTATACAAAAAATAGGTTAAAAGGTATATTTTTTTTGCTTTTTTGTCTTTTTCACATACAGTGCTAAAAGATTGTAAAATAACTGAATGTCTTCAGTTGCAAAATAACTGAAAATTTTTCCTCTGAATACGAAATGCTTTCCCTAAATTTTCAGTTTCGCAAATATTTTTGATTTTATTTTTTCGTGAGGAGTTTTTTCTCGACTTAAGCTGTTGTTACTACGCGTAGTAGATAAATACGCGTAGTAGAAAAGCATTTGTCAATTGACTGAATTACAAAAGAAAAACACTTAAATTTCAATTTACAGTCATATTATATTTCCCTTTTTATAGCATTTTCTTTCGTAGTTAGTTGATAGAAAAAATCTTACTGTTGCTTATAAAATGAGCAATTTAACTGAATTGCTGCTTGTCAACTGAACAACTAGTAGCTTATCATTTGCTTATAAACTAAGCAACATATACAAACAGACTTAAGTATATATCTTTAAAGGAATAAGTAAAATACAAAGACTTTTTAAATAAAAATTAATTATTTTTTAAATAATCTGGTTAACATTTTTCATAGCAATTGTTTATTCATTTTAACTAACTTCCCAACAAAAAAGTGTAACCATGATATCCACTAATGAAATGTCTGATTTGTCATCGGTTATATTCTTTTGGTTGCTTGAGCATTAAAATCATTTTACCAGAATGGTGATAAATTGAATTTATAATCATGAAGGGAAACCGTGAAATTATGTACGCTTTTTGATGAATTTGGGAACATATGTTAGCTGTTATGCATTAGTACACCAAAATTGTTTTTTGCACTATACCGGATTAGTTTTTGGAATAGCGTTTTATGGTATACGAAAAATAAGTTAAAAGGATTTTTTCGTTTTAGTTTTTTCGCCTTTTTTGTATACAGAGCTGAACGTCTTGGTCTTGAATTGTAAAATAATTGAAATACCTTTATATTTTTAATTATCATTACAGAAATATATAATACAGAAATAATTATCGTTTTCTCACGTTGGAAAAATAAAGAATTATTTGCCTGTATTTTCATTCGGTATGACTAAAATGTTCAACAAGGAGCGGTACTAAAGCCAATTAAAAATGTTTACTCAATGAATTCATTACATTTTGAGTCGTTCACTCACATTTTCTTTCACTTACGTCAATTTTAAGTCAATGGTTTGACTTGCGTATATGGTAGTTCAATTTTTATTAATATTTTTTTTATTTTCCTTAAAACCAAAAATTGAAAATGTAATCAGAATCTGCACACATTTTTCAATATGTTGTTGCCAAAAACAAAATGATTTTTTGAGATGTCCGTAACGTTAAAACTTTTTGAACTGTTAAAAAAATACCCATAAAATAGCTTAATCAAGATAATCTTTTTTTTATCTGCTTTTCCTTAAGAGCTTTTTCCAACTAAGTTTGTTGAAGCAAATCCGCCTTTGATTTCGGGATCTATGTTTGTCGAAAGTTTCCCAGAAGGCGCCAATTTTAAGGTTTTATGAAGTGTTAAAAACGGAACCAAAAATTCCTTGAATCAAAAACTGTATTTTCGAGACATGTTCTTCATAAAGAGCTTTTTTCAATGAAGTTCGTTTGAAGTAAGTTCGCCTTTACGTTCGGGATTTATATTTGACTTAAATTTATCTGTAGAAGCTAATATTAGTTTTTTAAACTGTTCAAAATTGAACGAACTATTGTTCAAATAAAAAAGTTAAATTTTTAATGACGTACTTACAATTGTTAAAAGGGAAAGATTAATTATTTGTTCCATGGAGCATATGAAATCTTGCAGTCCAGTACAAAAATGACGAATCTCTAGGATAGGAAAACGTCTTGAAAAAAGAAGAATCGCGGGCATCTCGGAGTACAGTGCCGTCCCAGAAGTTTTCGCCATTCATGTCGACTCCTTCGCCACACATAAAGCATTTAGGCGAGTCCACGAGACCAAATCGATGTAGATGAGCCTGAAGGAGGCCATGCCTTGTCAACATGCGCAAGGAAGAGACAATAATAGCTCTAGGGAGGTCCCTAGGAATACCAGAAGACTAAAGGCTCTCCCAAGATTTGCAAAGACTTTTTTTTTCCTGCTCGAACTTGGGCGATGCTCACGAATTTTTTGCTTGAGCAAAAGTTTGATGTTTGTCAGATAAGCAGGAGCCAAAGGAGGAGTCAGAAAGTCAAATATGGGAATGAATTGTTCTCACCAAGATCTTTCGAAAAAAAAATGAATTTTGACATCTTGAATTCAAATTATGTTTTTCGCAATCACGAGTGTGTGTAAGTAGGCGTGTGTGTTTGTGTGTGGGGGTATGTGTTTGTGTGTACGGGTTATGTGTATGTGTGTGTAGGCATGTGTGTTTGTGTCTGTGTGCTGGCATAAGTGTGCGGGTAGTTGTATGCGTGTGTATATTTTTGTTTGTGTATGTGTGGGTGTCTGTATGTATGCGTGTGTTTATGTGTTTGTATGTGTGTAGGTGTTTGTGTGTGTGTGTGTGTGTATGTGTGTGCGTGTGTGTGTAGTTGTGTATGTATGTGCGTGTGTGTAAGACATGGATGCAGCCTGGAGACGGCTTTCGCTATAGGAGCAGCATCGTGAGGAGACCGTCGACGGTGATGGTGCGGAGGGTGGCGGTGGGAAAATAAAATGATAGGAACGCCAAAAACAGTCAAATTAGAACAATAAGCAATCGTGATTGCTCAAAATAAAAATGTTCAAATTGGACAATTTACTTCAAAGTTATTAGGGAGGAAGCGGGGTAGACCAACAGACCCACATTTTCTTCTTCTCAAACCCCTACTTTCAAATTTTAAATTTTTCAATTCTTATTTAATTAGTTAATATTTTTTTCAGTTGTTTGTGTTTTTAGTTAAATGTTTTTAAAATGCAGTAAGCTTTCTTTTACATTTTTTTTTCTTTCTTCTTTTACTTTTTGAGAAAGTAGGCTAAAAACATTGTTTTCAGCACTAAAGTACATGGAAAAAGCATCAAAAGCATAAAATGCAATTGTACATACCTTAAAAAAATTCATGGCCTGGTTTTCAGCTATAATTTTTCATTTACCTTAGCTATTTAAGTGCTCAAGTGATAGTTACTTTTTCCTTTTTTTTTTTCTTTTTTTGCTCAAATCTTCAATGCTTAAGAAATGTGAAGATGCAGTTTAGAAGTGTGATAGTGGTTTTCGTATCGTGTTTCAAAGAATACAAAGTTTCTAAATGCTGCTAAAGACACTGCTGTTGTAATCCCAATTCATTTTTCTTTAAACTATGCCTTACATAAACAGAAGGTAACTTTACTGGCATTAATGTATTCAAAACATACGAGCCACACCGTTAAAAAAATTCCTGAAATTTTACGGTGAAAGTTACTGGCATCCATGTTGCCAGTAACTTTTACTGTAATATCCTCTTTCACTGTAAAATGCTGAGGTAGAATAAACGATAGTTAAAAAACGCAAAATGTGAATAGTAGATTCGCTGTCTGGACCTTAGGATTGGCATGCGGCTTTGCTGCCCACCATACAAGTTGGGGCACATCGAGTGAGGGGAAATACGGTGTTATGTACTTTACACTGTAAATCACGTGGTGTATCAATTGGCTATGCAATCGTTTATTTTTCTCCGCACAATTTACTGTAATGTTTTTCTGAACTGTAAACACTCCATTTTACAGTAATATTTACCATAAAAGTTTATTGAATTTTTAACAGTGCACCAACAAACTAAGCCACCACCGTTTCACCAGAAACGTTTTTTTTATACTAACTTGATGTTACGAACTGATTTCTAAATTAGAAGCAATTAATCTTCATTTTAAATCATTTCAAGTACAAAAATCATGCCTCTAACAGTATTCGAGTAATATTCGACAAATAAGAAATGCTCCTTTTTGTATGGAATATCTTTTTAAAAATTGATTTGAAATTCATTTGTAAATTGCACATAATTTGTCACTAATTGCAAAAATTGTTTTTAAAAAAAGTTGCAAATCATTTACGTTATTTTAAACAGAATCTTTCTCTGTGATGTTATGCAATAAAAGAAATAGTTTCCAAATGAAAGTACATATTTTTCAACCAATAATTATGTCTAACAAAAGAAGTAATTATTTCCTTTGAAAAATATCAAAAGTCATTTTGCCTTATGCCTCAGCATTAATTATCCTCTCAAGTATGTGATCTTTATCTATTCATTACATGTAAGAAACAGACATTTGAATTTTTAGCGATCATAATTTGCGTGTTATTTTTTTATGTAGTTTCAAATCCCTAATGCATTCGTAAATATTTGTTTTAAAGGATATCCATTTAGTTCGTTTCATCTTCATGTGTAGAAAAGTTCTTGATTTTTTTAGACGCTTACTCAAAACGGCGGATATTAGGTAACTACTACCAATCAATAACACAAGTTTCAGTGTAGTTGTAATAGTTGGAAAATGTGATGCAAAGTGAAGTGGTTAAGATAACTTATCATGTTAAAAATGAACAAATTGGAAATTTGTTTAAAAAATATTAGTTCATAAAAAAGGAACAACGTATTTTATACTGAAACTTACATTCAATTTTTTTTTTTTTGGGCAATAAAATCTTATCTACCAAAAAAATGATTTATTTATTTATTTTTTAATTTTATTATTATTTTTTATTTTTATGCGGCAAAATGAAAAGCAAATTATTTTATTTAATGAAAGATTTTCCATATGATTATCAAATATGTTTTAGATTAAACGAATGAGAAAATAAAAAATTAATGACTAAATGAATGAATAATGAAGCAATAAACGAATAAATAAATGCATAACTTGATTTATTAATAGGAAATAACAAATGAGTAGATACAAGACTGAATACATAAGAAAATAAGTAAACAAATGAATGAATGAATGAGTGAATAAATTATTGAATGAAGTAATGAAAATAAGATAGTTAATGAATGATTAAATGAGTGATGTAATTAATGAATAATTAAGTAAATGAAATTAACTATGTCACTTGGCCCCTCATGTAGCCATTTTACGGTAAGCGGACATGTATGCGGATTCAATGTACAGAACACTTAAAATAAAACAAGCTTAATATTAAATAAATAAACATTGCACCGAATACTAGTAGGTCACAATTCATATTTATAATATTAAAAATAAGATCTTTATAGTTTCATAATAACAAAAAAAATTTTTTTTTGACTGCAACAAAATATTAGAATATGAGTATCAATTTTTGAAAAGGGTTATATTATCAAATCCTTAGATCTTCATAAGTAGCTTTTTCTTGACTGGAATAGATTACATGCGCAACTACAAGGTTAAAATACAGTTGATCCCGGTTATTAGAATATCGGTTAAAAGAATATCTCGCTTAATATGATACATTTTCAGTGTACCAAACCAATGTAATGTGTTATTTTGATCCCGTTTAATGAAATATCCCGTTTATTAGAATATTTTTGGTGGAAAAATGGCTATTCCATTAAGCGGGTTCGACTGTAATACCAAATAGGTGGCACTGGTGACGAATTAAATATTTCACCATTTCAGTTTGCTCCGCTATTTTACTTTGCCGTATTTTCCCCTACATAATTTTCATGAATAATTTAGCACATGCATAAAATACACCGCCGCTCAGTCAATTCCAGCCGAGGACTGCAGTTTCGTGCTTATTAGCACTCATCAGTCCGGCATAGGAGTGACTGAGATGGAGGTGGAAAACCTCTTAAGGAAGTCAAGAGTGCCAAACAAACTGGTAGCTAATACAGAATTAGCACTGACCATACGAGTGACCGAAACAATGGTTCGGTTGTTTGGCACTCTTGGCGTAATTAAGAGGTTTTCCACCTCCAGCTCAGTCACTCCTATGCCGGGCTGATGAGTGCTAATAAGCACGAAACTGCAGTCCTCGGCTGGAATTTATTGAGCTGCCGGTGTATTTCATGTATTTCTGCCATAGCCCCGGCTATAGGTTGGTAACTTACTGAATTTAGCACATATTGGGAAAATTATGCTTTCATATAAGTCATGCATATTATCGGTTAAAATCAAAATAAAATTAAAAAAAAAGTCATCGCCAAATGTTCTTTAAATAGAAAGCAACTATAAAAAGTAAGAAAATAGTAGTATTTTCAAAAAAAAAAAAAAAAAGAGTTAATATATTAAATCCCAGGAGGTAGTTGTTAGTTATTTCATTTTCAACTTATTACTTTTTTCTTCATTCTTTTCAAAGAACGTAAGATCTCTAGGGTACATTGCGGAAAATTATTTGTAATTAGAACTCTTTTACTTGACTTGTCACTTTTGCGTCAGGTTTTTGCGTCCCAAAACAACATTGTACGTAATTAGTAATTAACTGAATTAGTGAAATTTCCTAGATCAAGGTTTATTTCTCTTCCTCTTCTTCTTTTTTAAATTTGGTGACAACTGTGACTCAGTAAATTTGAAGATCTATTCCCAAATTACTAATATGTCATATCAGTGTAATTATCTATAGTATCGAAATTTTTAACCGACTTCAAAAAGGAGGCGGTTATCAGTTCATACCGTATGTATGTTTTTTTTTTTTTTTTGGTTTGTCCACTCATAGCGTCTCACCTAGTGAACCGATTTTGATGATTCTTTTTTTAATGGATAGGGGATGGCTCAACTTAGGTCCCATTACTTTGTTTGACCATATTTGTTCTTTAGAAAAAACGTTACTGGCAAGAAATAGTAAATTTTATGCAATTTCCGTATTAAATGATTAAAATGATATTGTAGCGAAGTTCGCACGTTTCATCCGTGGATAACGGTGGCTCAGTGGTAGAATTCTCACCTCCCACACGAGCGACCCGGGTTCAAATCCCGACTAGGACGAAGTGAATTTTACTAAAATTTCGTTTCTACTGTTTCCCGTATTTTCTCGAATGTTCTATTAATTTCTGTATCTTTCAAAGTCCGGAAAGTTCCAGCACTTTCTCAAGTTGTATATAAGGAGATGTAACGTTCATTCGTGGTTCTGAATAAAGATCTCGAATTGAGACTAACGAGTATTCGCTTCATTTGGCTTTCACATTGTCGTCGCTATCTTCATCTACGCGACAATATGAAACTCATTGTTATAAAAGTTTGTTGCCATATAACAGTAACATTAATAGTAATTGTAATGATAATTTTGAATAAAGGATTTTCTAAAGCAATACCGTGATATAGAGCCGAACTTCTTACTAGGTAACTTCTTACTTTTACTGAAATATCTACATTTACACTAAAAAGAATGAAATAAAAAAGTTTTGAAAAGAAAATAGAACCGACTTCAAAATTGCTCTAAAAAGTGAAAAATAATTTATTCTTTAAACACCATCGATAATACTTTTAAACATAATTTTTGAAGTTGGCGCAAAAACGATAGATAAGATCATTCACAGCTATAACTCAACTACAACTATAAGTTTAACCAGGCCTAGTTTCTTCACTACCACATACATTATGCATTGATAACAGCATATTTAAGTAACGATATAAATGTTTCGTTCCTAACTTTGGATGATTTTCTGAAAAAAATATGAACGAAGCATCGTTACTCTGGATTTTACTTTTTGTTTTCGCGCCAACTTCAAAAATTATGTTTAAAAGTATTATCGATGGTGTTTAAAGAATAAATTATTTTTCACTTTTTAGAGCAATTTTGAAGTCGGTTCTATTTTCTTTTCAAAAATTTTTCACTTTTAGAGCCAGTTATTTGCATGACAATTTGAGTATAGTGAACAATAAATAATAATGAATTTTAACATTTATTTTTATAAACAAAAAGAAATATTCATTAGAAAATGAAATTCAAGAACGCAATGTTCAATATTTACTCCTCACCTGCAAGAGTTATGAAAAAAAAAGAAAACATGAAGTAAGTTAGCATTCTGGATCGCTTAATTGAAACAGCTGCAAATTTTATTCGATTACTAAGACGTATCGTTAAACAATTCCATTATAGAGAACATTTAGCCGATAGTCAATTAGAGTTAACTTCACAACACCCTTATGAGATTACAAAAAAAAAAAAAAAAAAAAACTTACACACAAAAACAAAAAAATACAAGTACTTATCTTTGGAAGCATACTCACAAATCCTAAATGCCACAAAAAACCTCATGAAATAGGGAAATTTTCCAGTTTGGTTGAATTAAAACTATCCTTGTGTTTCGTTAAACTACTGAAAATTATCGTTAAAAATTTTTTTCTGAAAAAAAGAACTGTCGGAAAATGAAGCTATTGAGGATTATAATTATTGAATATCACATCTATTGTTAGCCAAGGAAAAGGTGAACTCGCTTAAAACGTACTTCTACAGCAGTTGAAACAAAAATAATAATAATAATAATAAAAAAACTGTTACTTAAATACAAATAATATTAAATCACAGTATCGAGCGCATCTTTTACAATATTATATGACCTAAATATTATAATGGGGTTGTTTCCTTCAGTCAAAAGTAATACTTTTTGTCACTGAAATTGATAAAATAAGCAAAAAAAAAAAAAAAAAACATAGACCCAGAAAATACTTTTATTTTCCCGTTAGTTATCTTTTATTTTTATTTTTTTTTAATGTCCGATTTTTGAAACTGAAATGATGATTTTGATGCTCTTTGGCGCATCTTTCTATCGCGTTTCCACGTTATGATAGGCAAGAAGCGAA
Source organism: Uloborus diversus (assembly GCF_026930045.1). Taxonomy (NCBI): domain Eukaryota; kingdom Metazoa; phylum Arthropoda; class Arachnida; order Araneae; family Uloboridae; genus Uloborus; species Uloborus diversus. The sequence goes on from NC_072735.1 coordinate 14,568,605, forward strand.
TTAAAATTGCGCTCTACGCTTGCTATCGACCATATCGTTGCCAATACACGAAATTAAAGATGCGAATTAAATATTTTGTTCCGTGAATGGCAATACTAAATGGCATTTCATCATTTGTGATGTCATCTGCAGAAGCATAAACAATAAAAACGGAGCGATTTAAGTATTTTTTTAATCATTAAAATTAAACACATTATTTAAAGAATGGTCAGATCCTATGTTTTTAAGCATGCTCTTTCGGAAAAAAATACTTTTAAAATTTTGGCAACGACATTTGTTTTAATCTAAGGGAAAGTCGCCTACTCTAACCTTTATTTTTCATGTTAGGGCAGCCCCGATTCAGTTGATACACATTTTACATTTTAATTTTTCTAATTTTATTCCTACATGTTACGTCTCAGAATTTTTACGCAACTATTAGATATTATTTCCATATTATACAATGATTCCATCACCTTTGCTGCTCTAAGTCATTTTTCATATAAATATCTTTATTTATTTATTTATTTTTCGAAATTTATCAACTATATCCAACGCGGGTCAGGTTGGTACACAAATGAATAAACTATGGGGACGAAATAAGCAACGAAATAAAGTGTTAAGTGTTGTTCTTAAAGAAGACAGTCAAAATGTTTAAGTCTCACTATGAGTTAGATGACGAACGTAAATCTTACTTACAGTCAATGCAAGCATAAGTATGGCTACATTTTAATTTAAGATTTTTTTCCCTTTGATCTTCTTTAGTCATTTCTAAATAATTACGAAAAAATAAATTAAAAAAAACGCTTAAAATCTTATCAGTTGAATTATTGTACGGTATCAACTCGACGAAAGTGCGCATATCAACTTTACCCGAACAACGCCATTACGTTAATTCAAAAAATATGAACACACAGCTTTGAATGTAATCTTCTGTTAGGTAAAAGGGTATGCAGGTATGTTTGACTTATTAAAGGAACACAGTAGGATATTGCTCACAATATGGTAAAAATTCATAAACATCCTACACGACAGCTGAAAGCAAACCATAAAAACTTACCTTGGTGCCCAAAAAAAGTTTTTTTTCGAACAACCCTCAAACAGAAAAAAAAGATAGTTTCCTCCGCGTACGTAGGTCCAAGTAGCATTTATCCAATTAATGCCATAGCATCAACTGCACCAGGTTTAACTCATGTACTTCTGACTACACCTAAATACCAGTTATTCAACAAGATGAAATGACACCAGCCGTTTCTCTTTGTTAGTAAAACATTGAAATACAAATAATTAGATGTAGGGTAAAAGGAGACACATATGAAATTTTTTTTTTACTTTCTTTATTTTTCAAAAACTATTATCAATTTCTCAACGCAAAAGTGTCCCCATGATTGAATACACTTTTCTTTGTGTCATGGATGTTTTTGGGGATTTTTTAAAAAATTATTTCTTTACTTTATAGTATTTTCAAAAAACGTCTGCAGTTGTTCACATGTGCCTCTAAAGGGGGCACATTTGAACGGGCCTGAGGCACAAATGAACACGGGCAAAAAAAGTAGGATAAGTATCAAATTTTAAAGGGAAATTCTTCAATGTGAAACATGTACTGAATTAACAAATACGTTGAAGGGTTTGTAACCTATACTGCCTCAGTTTCAATCGTACAGTAATTGTTTTGCTAAGAAAATATTTTTTTTTTCAAATATATAACTGCTCACTGTGAAATTCTAGTCTCGTAGCCTGTTTTGATCACTGAATAGACTTGCAAAAAACTAATATGACTACATAATACAATGAATTTTTTTTTACGTTAGGGTTATTCTATATGTATTTTGGTTTTAAGTTTCATACATTGTTTGATAATGTATTTTAAAATGATTTTAAACTTCAGCTTTCAATTAAATGAAATAACTTTGTGTCTTATTATGTCCTGTAAGTATTATATAGCATTAAGTTATTGATCAACTTTTTAGTAACAAAAAAAAAAAAAAAAAAAAACATTCAAATAAAATAATAAACATAAGTAAATAACTATTTAATAATATTAATAACAATTAACAATAAATTTCGAAACTGATTATAGGAACATAATAATTATAAGTATTTACACATTTTTTTAACACTTACGACATCCTATACTAAAAATTATATAACGGAGAGCGGATATGGGAACTGTTCACAAGTGCCCCATCGTCTACTTTAGAGCTAACTCGCAAAAATAAAGAATTTTTAGTTTAACAAAAAAAATTAACCGTCATAAATTTACTTAAATTTGTATTCAATGGTTTGTAATACTTAGATTTAGATTAGCAGTTAATTTTAAAAATGTTATCACGTGAAGAAGACAGTGATATTTTTTTTTCAAAACCTGCTAAAACAAAGAAGTTGAACCATAGAATAATAAAATGGCGCATTGCTCTAAATGTTTGTCTAAGAGGTACAACTAGTACTGACCTTATTTGAGAATATTTTCAGATTTTTTGCTTGAAGTTATCCTAGTAAAACATACCATGTTCACATGAGCCTCCTTTTCTCTACCCAAAACAATTAAAATACAAGCAAAAAATGCGTCATAAAATTTACATACTAAAACATGGATCACCTTCGCAATATGCATGCAAGTATTTTTAGAAGCACTAAAAGCTAATGTTTTTTTCTTTTCACTAGTTGAGTACTACAACCATTTTTAGTTAATCATAATGGTTGAGGCAGAATTACAATATCTTGGAATAATTTCGTAGTTAGAAGAAGCAAAGAGGTTATAACTCAACTAAAAACATAGTGGAAATTGTTAACTAGATTAAGTTTTAAGTTCAAAAAAATAAAACGAAATAAATAAATAAATAATGCATTCAAACAATATAAAAAAAAGTAATTGAAGGAAAAATAAACACTTGTTCAGAAAGTTAAGTCGATAGTCTTTCTTACTACGTTTAGTTATTTTTACAATCTCTCCTAAACGATGTATTTCTATCTGCTCAACCATAGTTTAATAAAGAAAAAAAACCCCTAAAATGTCGTTGCATCTCTGTCCTTAGAAATATTACTTAAAAAAAATAAAAGTTTATTTTAAAAAATGCGCATGGGTAAACGGCTTACAAGAGCTAGATCAGATCGGTCCATTGCCAGTTAGATAAATTTTTACGAAAATATTAAATTTTTATTGGCAGAGACGTGTTATGATCTTCACGTCGTGTTGACGGTTTTCAAACATAAAAATTAGAGCAATATCTTCAGTTCTAAAGGCGTTTAAAATAAGTAGATCGTGTGTCATGTCACGCGACAGTAAAGGAAAAGCGAGTATTCAGTATGCATCCGGCATTACATCCAGCACACAATATCCAGCCATCCAGCATACAACTTCCAGCACACAGTATTTAGCATCTAGAGTACAACATCTAGTCCCTGGCATTAATTTGAATTTGGACATATTGAACTCATATTATGTTTTTCGCAATTATGAACTGCGATAGGAGCAATTTGTAAAAACAAAAAACCCATCGAGTAGAGTTCTGTCGCAATTCGCACTGGGGTGGTTTCCTTCAGTCAAAAGTACTACTTTTAGTCATTGAAATGGGTAGAATGAGCAAAAAAAAAAAGAATAATAATAATAATAACACGGACCCAGAAAATACTTTCATTTTCCCAATAGTTTTTTTTTAATTAATTTTTTTAAATGGCCGATTTTTCAAACAAGGCGTGATCTTTATGACGTCACAAATGATGCACTTTGCCGCATCTTTCTAATACGTTTCCACGTTATGATAATCAAGCAGCGAATTAAAATTGCGCTCTACGCTTGCAACCAACCATATCGTTGCCAATACACGTGAGTAAAGATGCGAATTAAATATTTTGGACCGTGAATGGCAATACTGAATGGCATTTCATCATTTGTGATGTCATCGGCAGAAGCGTTAAACGATAAAAGAGCACCGATTTAAGTAATTTTTTAAAAATATTAAACTTAAAGAAATTATTTAAAAAATGGTCACATTCTATGTTTTTAAGCATGCTCTTTCCGAATAAAATACTGTTAAAATTTTGGAAACGACCCCATTGAGAAAACATATATTTTAATGTCAAAATTCAAGTTAATACCAGGGACTGGATGTAAAGGGTTGGATGCTAGATGTTGTGTGCTGGATGTTTTTTTTTTCTCTCAGCTGCGAAATACATAATTTGAATTCAAGATGTCAAACTAATACCACGGGCTGGATGCTTAGTGAAGAATGCTATCTGTTATGTGCAGAGGATGTTTTTTCCCCTCCATTTCCATGTTTATATTATCACGTCTCAGAGAAAAGTATAAGAAACCAGTAAGAGTGATAAAGATAAAAAAACGGAATTTATTTTGAGTTCCTTCCAAAATTAATAAGAGAGTACTAATAAAATAACACCTTTACAGAAAAGTACGTTCGTATTCTTCCAAAGAATGCAAAAATTTCTCGATCTCTGATGAACTAGCCTGTAAATTAAAAATATTTCTTGATAAAATACGTAGATCAGACGGTGATAAATTTAATATAATCAACGTCTGTTTTTAAAAGCCTTCATGAAAAGGAAAGTTTAAATTCGTTCACTTCATTAAAATTACATAGAATTCAATTGGTTTTCCTTACATTTTGCTCATTAATTAGAGTCTCATTCAAAACTAGGTTCGGAATCTTGTTTTATTATTAATGCAAACTAGAAAACTTTGGAGTCTTTGATTCTTAGTCCTAATAGGAAAGGAATACTTCGAACAGCTTTGGCTCTGTAGGTCAATTGCATTTTGGAATCTGTTTTAGATCTCGAATCTTTTCCCTGCATACTTCTGATTCAATTTGATACTAATGAGCTCTTATGCATAATGTATTACTCTGCCAATTCGCTGAAGAACAGTAAGCATATGGGAAAAAAACCTAACTATATTACTGTGCATGAAGCAAGTCTTATCAAAAATGCTTTTCCACTTTTGAAAACCTTTTCGAAAACCTTTGATTCCTTTCAAGAAAATATGATTAGTTAAAGTATTTCTTTGTTTGATAAGATTAACTTCTGTAAAATCAGATGTCAGTAAAATTTCCATTGAGACTTTTATATAATACTAGTGGTACCCGCACGGCTTTGCCCGTAGTAGAAAATTAAAAGGTCATTTGGCTCGCTTGTATATTTACAAATAATGGATGGTGAATTTCTCGCCAAATCGCTCGCCCATGTTTCGGTTCCACGTTATGATAATTTGGTAATTAACTCGCCCACGTTATGATAATTTGCTCGGTAAAATGTTCTTAAAATTGGAATAGAAATAGAACAATATCGAATTTTCTAAAAATCGCTTCGAGGTGCACTCCCAGATGCTACAAACTAATTTTGTGCCAAATTTTATGAAAATCGGTTGAACGGTCTAGGCGCTGTGCGCGTCGCAGAGATCCAGACAGAGAGAGATTGAGACAGAGAGAGATCCAGACAGAGAGAGATCCACACAGACTTTCAGCTTTATTATTAGTAAAGATATATATTTACTCAAAACATAGATGTATCGTCTTTTTAAAGCAAAGTTATACTATCTTCAAAAATATCAGTTCTTACGTAATTTAACCGGTAATTGTGGATCAAAGTATGTGCACAGTTAGTTTGTCTAGTTACCAATACTTTTCTCGTAAAAAGTATTTTTCTCTACGTTTTTGTGATTCCATTGCTAGTAGATGCAAAAACTGTTTGTATTACGGAAGATCGGTACTTGTATTTAATTTTAACTAGTGGTACCCGCACGGCTTTCCCGGTGTTGAAAATTAAAGGGTCATTCGGTTCGCCTGTATATTTATAAATAATGGATGACGAATATCTCGCCAATTGGCTAAGTTCATTCGCTCTCCCATTCCACGTCATGATAATTTCGTAATTTACTTGTCCATCTTATGATAATTTTGCTCCGGAAAATGTTCTTAAAATTGAAATAGAAAAAGAACAAAATAGAATTTTTGAAAATTAGCTTCGAGGTGAACACCCCCATGCTACAAACTAACTTTGTGCCAAATTTCATGAAAATCGGCGTAACGATCAAGGCGCTATGCGCGTCACAGACATTCTACAGACATCCAGACAGAGAGACTTTGAGCTTTATTATTGGTAAAGAGTATTATTGAATAAGCTATTCGAAAGTAAAACGTAACTAAAAAGGTTAACTTACTTCAATGTGCAACTTTAAACTATTTGCGGATGTCATCTTGATACCGAAAACTTTTTTCTTAACGGGCAAAGTTTGCATGAAACGGAAATATACTTTTCTGTATCTTCATATATATACCAGCGAATGATCGAGTAACGCTCCTTGCGCCATCTACAACGAAACTCGCGCCACGGAATGATAATTTGATAATATTTTTTTTGGCAATGTTTGACACGCAGGGAAATACTTTATTTTGTCGAGGCTGAACTGGATCCGGTATTTTAACTGTTTTACTGATAAGGCTCATTTTAGTGGGATGAAGAAACGTAAAGAAAGTTAACAGTGACGCTATCTGCTGAAGTTTAGGGTTTATAAACTGGAGTTAGTGTTACAATTTCAACTATCAAACTATCACCAAACAGGCAATGGCTTCGTTCAAATGTAGAAGCAATTTTCATCCCGTCATACCTTGACGGGCGATTTTCTAGTCACTAATATTTATTTTAAGCCGACCCAGAGTGTTTTGATTAGTACAAGCTAGGTGGACAAAAGTCATGTTCAAAGTTCTAATCTTTGGTATTAGGATAATGCAAACAATAAACCAAAACATGATATTTAATTATTTTTTTATGTCTAACTCCCTTCCGTCACGTGAGTAATAAGGTTCAAAGGTATGTATCCGTTTGTAATTGAATAAATCAGTTGAGTTCCAAACATCATTTCATTACACAAAATTGAAGTGTTCCTAATTTCGTATGATTTTATTGTTCAAGATGGATATTTTTTATACTAGTAAGTGCTTTTTTTTCCTAATTTAATTCATCTATCTGATAATTAAACAATATTAATTTTTTTTTACAGATGAACGAAATATTTTTTGCTTGTTTTAAATCTTTCAAATGATGGCAATGACTTGTACCCATTTGTACCCGGGCTAAATTTTATGTATATAGTAGCTACAGCTTTCCCATTAACAATGAGACGTATTATAGTCAGCACACTCGAGTACAACATATTTTTTTTTATCCAAAGCTTTGAATGCTTCAATAATTCTTCAAAGAAATCCCTTCTCGAAAGAAAGTACTCCAGAGAAAAAAAAAATACGTTGTACTAGTGTGTGCTGACTATAATACGCCTTATTAATAATGGGAAAAGTGCAGCTATTATACACAGAAATTTTGGCCCGGGTACAAACGGGTAAAATCATTACCATCACTTGAAAGGTTTTAAACGAGAAAAATCTTCAAAATTTTTTAATTTTTGTTTAATTATCAGATAGAGAAATTAAATTAGGGGAAAAAAGTAATACCAATGTAAATAATATCCATCTTGAACAATTAAATCATGTGAATTTAGGAACACTTTAATTTTGTGCGATGAAATGATGAATTCTGAACTTGACTTTGATCCAGCTAGCTTGTATTAATCGAAACGCTGTGCGACCAAAGCAATTTAATACCATGATATCCTATAATATTTACAGTAGCTTCCATATTTGGTGGATATTGGAACAAAATCTCTTTGAAATCTAAAACTTACATGAAGAGGACATTTTCGGCTGCCAAAAACAAACATGCTAATAAATTGGCATTTTGCTATTATTATTTTGTTTCTAGTCCACGCTCTATTCAAAGCGAATACTGGCGGAACATGAAAAGTACGATGCTAAACATACAAATAGCGTCAGATAGAACGTATTGCGTGAAAATGATGCGTCTGAGGTCAGCTGATGTTTTTATAATTCGTATTTCTCACTTCACCCGCTAATGTACTGGTAAAGGACTTACTTCAATAAAATTGTATTGAAACTTTTCTTTCTTTTTAACTTTATTTAAAGTTAGTTTAAAGAAAGCACTACATTTTTTTTATTTTATTTATTTTTTTTTTGTATCACACTACTCACTGCTATACTTATTTTTAAAGTAGTACGTTGCATTACGAACTACTAAAAATGTAGGTACTACAGTGGCGTCGCAACTTGTAGTGCACTACTTCCGACCATTATTTGAATGTGTAACTACAGCGTGTTTTGAATGTGCTTCGTTATGAAGTACTGAAATGTGTTCCAAATCTATTCTGAAAGTGCACACTGTTTAAAAAAATCCTAATATTTTACTGTAAAATTTTACGGAAGAATAAACGAAATTTAAAAAACCCGAAATTCGAGCACAATGTTCGATTTCAGGACCTTCGGAATAGCAGGGGGCTTTGCTGCCCACCATACGAGTTAGCACACATCGAGTGAGGAGAAATACGATGTTACTGTTTGCTCTCCTTAGCCGAGACCTAGCATCGATTTGCGCATGCGTCAGGTCTGCTCTGATTTTCTCAAAATAGGGAGGGAAACCCGGAAGTAAAATTTGCAAAAATACGTGTTCAGAAGTTCTTACAATGTAACGTCGAAAAAGACTCAGGTAGCAAGTGCGAGCGAAAAGTCCCCATCCTCAACCTATCGCCCCTATTTGAAATGGAATCTGTCCCGAGTGGTAGTTTTTGCTTTCGAGAACGGACACTATCAGCCGTATCAGCTTTGCACTGTAAGTCACGTGGTGTATTAATTGGCTCTGCAATTGTGTATTTTTTCGGTAAAATTTCCTGTAATTTTTTTCTGTACTGTAAATACTACATTTTACAGTGTGTTTACCGTAAAAGTTTCCTGAATTTTTAAAAGTGTATCAAATTTATTCCTTTCAGGAATTTTACTTAAATAAATTTTGGGAATAAACACTGAGAAACAATCGGAAACATCTCCGAAAACAGATTTTTTTTTTTAGTGGTACAAACGATTTTTTGAAAGTCGGGAGATAGTTGAACATGATGAACGTTCGCATTGATATGTGCATGATCCCACTAAATTTCACCTACACTTATAGGCCGTAAAAATCGCTGAAAGTCATGGCAACCAGCTAAGTCAGATCAACTTTCGAAAACTTTGCCTATCAACTAATTTACAGGCGTTTTTCGTTGTCTTCACAAGAGGCTACTTAGTTAAATCAACTTTTCTTCTAATAAGCCGAGTTTATTCGAGCAGCAGCTCCCCAACGTTGTTGAGACTTAACCGAGTTGACTCAACTAGTTTTTTTTTCGCGTGTAAAGGAAAAACTTGGCGATGTCCTGTTGCGTTTTGTCTGGTGTGCCTGATTAGTTGTCTGTCACGTGAAATATGCCGAGTGATTCCTTCTCTATTCTACCAGGTTTCACTTCCTAATAACCACTTGTTTCGAAGTTGATTCAGCTACGTTTTCTCTTGTGTGTGAAGCCGAAGGAAATACACTGGAACCTCAATTTATTGAGTATGTTAAAATCAAGTTCATTAAATATCTTACCATTGCTTCCTGATGATTAATATTAAATAGTAAAGGGTCAGTCCATGGTGACTGACGTTACTATTTGACTAAATTTTTAGCTTACAAAATCAGCACTGTCTTGAAATTAATTTTGTTTCTTCTGAAATTGATCCAAAATATCATGATATGGAACATCACTGCCCCCACACCTGTTTTCAGGCTTGAAGAATGTTTTTATGTATGAAATTAAGAGGAATAAAAAAACGTGACATATGTTACGCAGAAGAGACATTGAAAGAAGGGACTTCTATATAATTTGATATTCTCTTCAAACTAATAACGTAAAGTCTAAACAAATGTTTTCACCTTAAAATAGAAATTTCAGACTTGATGAAAACACTTTGTTTTACTGAAAAAAGTTAAAAACTGAAAGTATCAAAATTATTAAACATCCGTGACTGATGATACAAAGATTTTGTGACTGATGTTTCATTTACAATAAATTGCTGCAAATATAAATTACTAGCTGCGTTGCCCAGCTTTGCCCGGTCTACCTTGAAAACAACCATTATGTCAAGTGAAGTATATTCAATAACCAGGATTAAATGAAGAAAAAAAACCATCGTGCAAAATTTCCCCGCCAAACAATGACGACAGATACTAAAATACTTTTAAGAAATTAAAATAAAATGTGAAAGATGTATTTAAAAGGTGTAACCATGGAAACACAAAATAAAATTAGTTTATTTCCATCTTTCTCATTTTCAGTTCTTAAACAATGGATTCAAAAAGCGTTCCCGTGGAAACGCAAAATAAAATGGTTAAAAACTTGAATTAGAGAAGAGATTTTTAAACTTCATTTACTTCGCTTGTAACTTTTTTTCTAATGGAGATAGAGGGTTAAATTTTCGACCTTAGGTCGAGTTAGATCTGGAGTAAAAAAAGCAGCTCTATCCAATGGAGTTAAAACGAAAACTGTGGGACAATTCCTTCACTTTTTATTGACAGATTTGTTGATGAAGAAAGTAGTGCCTAAATTTCAACTAAGACTAAAAGAATTCGAGCTATAAACGCAAATAAATCCCGCCGTAATTAAGTTACAGCGTTGAAACAAACTACGTAGAACGCGGAAAATTTTATTCTTTTCAACGATATATAATATTACTATTTGCGAGTAATTTTTCACCCCCATATTCGGGAATTTATATGAAAATTGGGCCTAAATTGGAATAAAAAAAGAACTATTCATCGAATTATTTTCGAACTGGTCTGCAAACCTTCTCAAGACTTAAAGGAACAAACTGTGAAAATTTCAGCGCAATCGGCCGGGTAGTTCTCGAGTTTTGCGAGTTCAAACACACAGACGCTTTTTGGAGACTTCATTTTATACTATACTAGCAAAAATACCCGGCGTTGCCTGGGTCAGTAATAATTATGAGAAACAATCGTTACTTGCCCTTGTTTTCTATTTTAAGCGAAAGAATTTAAAACAAACCTTTTTGACGTGATTAAAAATCGAGCTTCTTCCTTACTCATTAAACTAAAATAGCAATAAATATAAAGAACAAAATAGTATTCAATTAGAAAATTAGAAACGAAAGCACGACATTTAAGCATATACAAATTTGAAGAATTTCCGAAATATGAGTTAAACTTTACATGTTTAAAAAGATTTATCTGTCAGTACTTTTTTTTTTTATAAATCTAAAACCTTCTCTGTATGGCTATTGATGTACGAACTGTTTTAAAAAATGTAGCCTCCCGTGTTCCCCTTACACTTGCTTTAGTTATTTTGGGAAATTTCAATTTTTGTGAGCATTTGATGTGGTTTAAAATCTTACCAAATTTGCGAGAATCATTTTGGGACACTTTCGATAATACTCCCCCTCCTTACTAATTTTTTTTTATAGAAATATTGTTGCCAGATGCTGAGATACTTTTGGTAAAAAAAAAAAAAAAAATGGCGCTAAACGGTTTCATCCGAAATGTTTCAAAAATAAGAAGTAAAATTTGGCGATTGTTTGAAATCGTGCAAAAAGAAAAAATAATGGAAGTTTTTGTGCGGTTTATGGATTTGCCTAATTTAGTTGTTGAATTATTTTACACAGTATTTTTTTGAGCAATCATGATTGCTTATTGTTCTTATTTGACCGTTTTTGGTGTCCGTGCCTTTTTCAACTTGGACCAGAAGCCTTTGCAGCACCACCGCCCACCGTCTGCTGGCGGCGCGGTGCGGCTGCTCCGGTTTTGAGCTATCCGCTTCCCCTGGTCGGAGGCGTCCATGTCCTACACACACACACGTTCACACACATACACACGCACGACTTCACACACATACACACGCACGACTTCACACACATCCACTCACACACGCCTACGTGCATACACACAGGTCTACGCACACACACAACTATGCACAAGTAACCGCCCAGGAGGAGAGGCAGACTTGGGGGGGGGAGCCGTTTCTAGAAACAATAACTCCAATGAGTAGGGTCCTGTCTCAGTTCGTGATTGCGAAAAACATAATTTGAATTCAAAATTTCAGAATTCAAATTAATTTTTTAATTTTTTTTAAGTATCTTTGATTGGCGATATTTTGTTTATATGGTGAAAGCTGAGAAACATTATTACGTAGTCTTTGGGCTCAAAAACTGCGACAGTGGAAAAAACTGCCAAATGCATCAGCTACTGAAATCTTTCTGAAAAAATTCTGGCGATATTTCTGCTGGTTGGTTGGATATAGTGAGCAAGTGTCGAATCAGCATAAATAATAATAATAAACCATTAACTACATAAGTTCCGTTTAAAAGTAAAATGATCAGCCAAATCCATTTATTTTTAGCCAATCATGTGGAAAAACGTTACTTTAAGATATGACTTGAGAAAAGCCTCAAAAAGTCTGACGAAACGCAAAAATATTCAACAATACAACAATGCTTGGGAGTTGAGATGACACACTAAATAATGACTTGGGTTGATGAAAGACTTCGAACAGGGAACAAAGAAGCTCATAACTCATTTTTTATACAACTTAGAAACTTCGAACAGATGCTATCTTCAGCAGAAAAATTGGGGCTTTCGATGGACATATAATGTTAATATGTGCACGTTTTTTTCCACCCCCATATTGGGGCATTTATGCGAAAATTGGGACTAAAATTGGAATAAAAAGGGAATTATCAATCGGATTTTTTTCGAACTGGTCTATAAACCTTCCCAGTACCAAACTGAACAAACGGTGAAAGTTTCAGCCAAATCTGCTGGGTAGTTTCTGAGATCTTAGGGAACAAATTTACCAAACTCCATTTTTATATATTAAGATGTAGAGATTTCTCATTGAAAATAAAATTAGCATATGTTTTGTTTAAAATTGTAAAATTGTATTTTAATTACAAGAAAAGTACATTGTAAAAGTTTTAAAGGTTATATTCTTGAGGTATTTCATAAAATAAAAAGTCCTCTTGCATTTATTACATCTATTGCGCTAAATTATTTTCTCATGTGAATAATAAATTTCACCCACATTGACAGGCTGTTGCCAATGTTTTACTCTTGAATCTTGACAGTTACTAAATACTCCTAGTTTTCAATTTCAATGCATCTGACTTCTCGTGATACAATTGTTTGTCATATTCTTCAAGAACCCGTTCTCCAGTTGCAGTCAACAATTTTGGAACATGTTCTGCTGGAAGTGATTCCTACCTTTACTGTAAAAAAAGGATTGGTTCTAAACACCTGCTACAAATTCTGAATTTAAAAAATATATATATATTACTAAATTATAACTCTCTACAACATGACTTCAAGTCGGATAATGATAGCTCTGAAATTTGCATGACGCTGTGACATTGGAAAATATTTCTGTATCGAAGATGTAGCACTTTTATTCAAATGTAATACATGAAGAACTAGGAGTATCAGTTCGTCAAATTTCGTGCTGGGAAATTTGCTTACAGCTGCAGTTTTCTTTTGTGAAAATATAACAAAAGAGCTTTTTGAATGACTAACACATTGTACCAAGCTTTCATTATTTTAAAGAGGGATAATGCAGCTGCTTATTTAAAACTGGGACTTCAATACTTTAAAATTGTTCTACTCTTGTTCTACTTCTTCACCTAATGTCTCCTTTTAATTTTATTCTGAATTAACTTTTATAATTATGCTAAGTTTTTAAAAATTATTTCATTCTTTTTATCCTCCGCTTTTTTTTAGCTTCTACATTGTTTTACTTTTTCTAAACTTCATGTTTTCCTTTATTTCTTAATCTATCTCACCTTCTTTTTTGTCTTTCTGCAGCAGTCAATGCCATTTGTGCAATTTGTTTGAGGTTTATCAACGAACAGAGAAATAACGAAAAGAGAAATGTGACGCATGTTACTGTGACTGATGTTACATATTTTAAATAAGTTTTAAATAATTGAATTCAACTATTTCTAAATATTTAAGGGATTAATATTAAAGATATCATCATAAATGAAGAGAACATGACTTTTTATAAACTTGGGTTTGTTTTTGTTTAAGCACTGCAAACTTTTATACAATTTTGTGACAGATGTTAAATAGTATGATACCTAAAGAAAGACAAAACAACATTAGAAGAAGCACAAATTTGCAAATTACAGCAGACACGTGTTTCGGCGTTACAGGGAACGCCCTTTTCATTGCAAAAAATAATGAGCACATGGCTGAAAAGACATCCGACAAAAGCCAGATATAAGTATGATACCTAGTTAAAAAACAATTGTTACAAGACAATCATAACAGTTAAAAGTTTCCTTGTTGGTCTAATATCTTCCTATGTAAACTAAATTTAAGTAAAAAAAAAAAAGATTTTAGACATGACAGTTAATTTCCTAAGTGAAAAAAAAATTAACTGTTAGAACCGCTTTTACAACACATTGGCACTAAGCAGTGTTGTCAAAATTCGCAAATAATATTTACAAAAAATGTATTTATAATTGTTTTTGCATAGTTTTATAAAAATAAAGTCTTTTTTACCTCATATGAAAGAAAAAAAAAATACTGATACAATGAAGTTTTTTTTTTCTTTTTTTTTTTACTGTGATATCCCTAGTTTCATGGACATGCCCTAAAGATAATTTCATTTTGTGTTTTTTAAGAAATATTTTACTGTAAGATGCGTTCGTTAAAGCAATCTTGCTATTTTTAATGAAGTATTTTTTTCGACATAATTTAACATCTGAAGCGTTACTTATTCGCAAAACGTTTTGAGAGTTTGAAGAAAATTTATAGAAATATGTAGACGAAATGCATCCAAACAGTAAAATATGCACTTGCTTTGAATAATCATACTTTTATGAAACGACTTGCTAATGATGCAAATTCACGAAAACATAGTATCATTCTTTTCGCATCGATTTTGAAACAAAGGATCATTACCGTTCCGCTCATTAACATATACACTTCATTACGAATGTTTGCTTGAATATATGAAACAAATTCTTTGGATCGATATTTTTTCCATAAATAATCGAAATTTTCTGTTGGGAACATTTTTGAGAAACTATATTTTACGTTTTGACTCAAGCATTATCTGTTATATCATTCCTACTTCTGTAGGTCTTCGTTAACTCCATGTAATTTAATGGACACAAAACCATTGTACTTCTAATTTTTCTTTTGAGTTGCATATCTTGAAAGAAAACTACAGTAAACTCCGGATTATCCGAGGAATAGGATGCCATGGTAACCGCGGATAATCCGAGTAATAGGCAAAAAAAAGATACTTGTAGTTGTAGTACAGTCGAGTCCCGACTTACGCGAGGGATGCGTTCCAAGAACTCTCGCGTAAGTCGAAATTTCGCGTTGTAGAGAAGAGTATGTATACAAATTTTTTTTAATAACATAGCCAATTATTTTAGACATTTTTAAACAATCCTCAAGCTGTTTTAGACCACTTCTGAACTATACATTACTGTTTCTTCCGTAAAAAGCTGAATTTTTGCTGTATTTTAAAAAAAAAACTGCATTATTCAACATAAAATATTGTTACGATGCACAAAATCAATGGCACTGAGACTCTACGCTGCGAGTTTCATATTAAAACTAAGGTCTGGACTTATGCGGAGTGCCTTTTCTTGACTTTCAATTGTACACATGGAAGATTCACTCACAGCTAATTGACGTGCTACCTTCGATCCACTTTTTTCAAGCGTATCAAAGATCTTTACCTTTTCTTAAATTAGCTCAAGCTTTCGCTTTTTCTTTCCATCTTATCAATCTTTAAACGAAGCATCTTGCCTAGGTGCTACAATATTTCATTACCTTTCATATTTAGAATTTAAAAAAAATAAATGAAAAACATGGAGTTATTGTGTATTACTAGAGGACCCGACAGACGTTGTTCTGTTCAAACTTTGTAAATTGAAAAAATAAAAAAATTCAATAAACCATCAAGTGTTTGAACCGTTTTGTTGAAAAAAATAAGTGAAAAGAAAATGTTTCAAGCTGCTTGGTGTCAGAATGCGTATATTTATTACAACTTGATTTATCTATTGCCCATTGAGCAGTTGTTTTATTAACTACATTAAAACCTGTAAAGTTGACCAACCGTGAAAACCGAGAAACAGTTTTGGTTACTCTTTAGCTTCACAAACAGCGACAGTTCAAAAAATTGCCAAATGCCTTAGCTATTAAACTGATTCCACAAAAAAAGTTTGGCTAGATTCCTGCTGATCAATTAAACACCCAGTCAACACAAATAAATAAAAAAAAGTGCATTAATTGCCTCAAAGTTGCATTAAAATGTAAAATAATCAGCCAAATCCATGTATTATTTGCCAATCTTGTGTAAAAATCTTATTTCAAGATTTGACTTGAGAAAAGCCTTGAACAGTCACGAAAAGCAAATATAGTCAACAATACAACAATTGTCGCTATTAACAGGGAGTTGGGATGATACACTGAATACTGTATTGAGTTGAGGAAAGCCTTCGAACATGGAACTAAAAAGCTCATAACTCGTTTTTTATTCTACTTAGAAATTTCGAACAGGTGCCATCTTTAGCAGAAAAATCAGAGCTTTCGATGGATATATAATGTAAATATGTGCAAGTATTTTTTCATCCCCATATTCGAGAATTTATACGAAAATTCTGTTTTATTGCCCCCTAAGGGGTTTTTGCCCCCCCCCCCTGTAACGGGACAAAAACTACCCTATGTGTTATTCTAATGCATAAGCTAAATTATTGTAAAGTTTCATCAAATTCCGTTCAGTAGTTTTTGCGTGAAAGAGTAACAAACATTCATACATCAATACAGACAAACTTTCGCATATATAATAGTAGTAAGATAAATATTTATGCGCAATAACAATGCAATGTTTAGACTAGAGTGGTAGGGAACTTTCGCAGTCAATGATGCTAAAAGGGTGAAAGTACATTCACGAAACCAATATTTAGTAGTCAATATTGAAGCCGACACTTAAGACCACGATTCTTTTCCAAATATTTTCGTGTTACGAGCGAGAAATTCGTATCAGCTCTAAAATTCGTTGCTATTGAAGAAGTCGCGTTATAGCCATTTCGCGTAACTCGAACCGCGTTGTAGCGGGAGTCAATTGTATAATACTAGGTACAATAGCTAAAAAATATTAATAACACTCACACATACATTTCAATCATAAATAAAAACATTTCTACATTGCCTTTAATAGCATGAAATAGAAAAAATGTATGTAAAATCTAAACGCAAACAGCTATCTAATCATATGTTTAAAAACAAATATGAAAAGACCTGCAGATAATCCAACCGCTGATAATCGGGAATTTACTGTATACACCCTTTATAAGAATAAAAAACTCCTTATAAGATTTCTAATTAGGACAATGGGCTTTCTCCATATATAACTTAAAGTAACTAAAACTAGCAATATAAGTTTCAAAATTAAAGTTTTAATCAAGAAATAGTTTAAACCAAAATAACTGCGTTCATAATGAGACTGTTATGTTGCTGGGCAACACATAAAATGCAGTCTTCGTCATTTTTGCTTTTCGTTTCTTTGAACAGAATTAAAAACCCTCGCAATCTTCTATTTCTTTGAAGCACTGTGGAATGTTTAATCGGCTGTTAATTGCTAAGTATATTTCGTGAGTTCTTCTAGTTGAAATACATATTCTTCCTTGAAATATACTTTATACTTTACTGTTAAATGTTCTAAAATGTAAAACGAAATTAAGTTATTCGTATGTGTACTTTATTTCAGAAAACTTTTGATTAAATTTTCTTTTAAAACAACTCGAGAGTCTTAGAGAAGAAAATAATACTAAATAACTTAAAATGCAACATTTATCTTAACCTTATATTAATTTTTTTTTCACCTTTTTTTTTGAGCAATCACTATTGCTTAGTTTTCTCATTTGACTGTTTTGAATTTCTATGATTTTATTTTCCCCCCATCTTCATCTGCAGTACCACCGTCGACCTACCTCACGATGCTGCTCCTCTAGCGAAAACCGTTACTCACACACCTAGAAACTCACACACCTAGAAACTCACACACCTACAAACTCACACACCTACAAACTCACACACCTACAAACTCACACACATACAAACTCACACACCTACAAACTCACACACCTACAAACTCACACACCTACAAACTCACACACTCCTACATACACACACTCCTACATACACACACTCCTACATACACACACTCCTACATACACACACTCCTACACACACTCATGCCTGCACACAGACACAAACACACATGCCTACGTATACACGCACACATGAACGCCTACACACACGCGCGCGTACACACACAGCACTGAATACACTACTCGCACACAAGTGCATACATACACACACAAACACACACACGCACCACACGCTCGTGATTGCTAAAAAACATAATTTGAATTCAAGATGCCAAAAATTCAAATTCATATTTTTTTTCCTTTTGTGTTTACTTTCGGTTGGAAGTGTTAAGATAATTGTGTGTGAATAAACCTCGAGATTACCTCGAGAGAGTAAACCATAAGTGTGTGAACAAACCTAAATTAACTAATAATTTTTTATGGTGGTAAGAGCTTTATACAAACCATAAAGACTGGTTCTGATTAGTTTAGTTATTTAGAAAAGATTAGGGAAAGAATATTTCAGTAATTTTCACCATGACACACGAAAATACAAGTTACCGAACAGCATAATACCAAAGCTGTAACTCGTTTAGGCAACAAAGTGTTTAGGGTGAACCATAATCATGTAGATCAACATTGCACCCCATATACCTTTTATCTTCGCCAGTTACAAAAATCACAAAACGCTTAAAGAATAATAACTGTACGACTCTTTAACTTTGATTTGTTGCTTGTCCCCAAAAGTTAGCAGAAATATATCAGCTCCGTGACTTGATTCACTCTTAAGAAATTCTACATTAGAAGTGGATTTTTTATTTTTTTTATTTATTATTTATTTATTTATTTATTTATTCATTTATTTATTCATTTTATTTATTTATTCATTTATTTTATTCATTTATTTATTTATTTTTTATTTATTTTTTTTTAATTTTATTTATTTATTTATTTATTTTTTTTTTTTTTTTTGAAAAATTTTATTTAAAAAAAATGTTAGTTTAACACATTTTATAGAAACAATAAAATACATACAATCTGATACAAAATTACTTTCCTTTTAATATAATCAGAATAACATTGCTACAAATCTAAAGCACATGGAGGATGTGGTCTTAGGGTAATTACAATGTGAAATACAAGAATTATATGTATGCAATATACCGACAGCCCAGTTATCACATCCACAGACTGCAGTTTCTTTATGTCGTGAGCTCATCAGCCTGGAATAGGGAATAACCGAACTGGAGGAGGATATCATTTCATTGAAGCTGAGAGAAAAGGATTACTATACTGTTTTTTTTTAGTTTTTTTTTATTTATTTATTTTTTTTTAAAGTTTGCTCTTGCGTATATTCTCCTTTCTTTCCAGGGATATGCACAAGAAAGTGGGCGAAGGGGCACCTGTTGACCCGGGCTCAAGCCTGAAGGGAGCCCAACATTTTTAAAATGAAGGGTGAAATGTATGTAGAGGCGTAGGCGTAAACAATATGGAGGGGGGTGTAAAAGTCATCTGCGGTGGGCCCCAAAAATTATGTTCGCTCCCCAGCTTCTTTCCTAAATTGTTGAACTATTTTGTTCGCTTGAATGTCTATTTTGTCCGGCTTTAATCAATCCCGACGAAATCAATATAGAAATAACTAGCTGCTTTGCCCGGCTTTGCCCGGTGTACCTTGAAAAAAACCATTACGACAAGTGAAGTATATTCAATAACCAGGATTAAATGAATGAAAAAAAACCATCGTGCAACATTTTCTCGCCAAACAATGACGATAGATGCTAAAATATTTTCAAGAAATTAAAATAAAATGAGAAAAATGGATTTAAAAGGCGTAACCATGGAAACACAAAATAAAATTAGTTTAAGAATTGAAAATGAGAAAGATGGAAATAAACAATGGATTCAAAAAGCGTTACCGTGGAAACGCAAAATAAAATGGTTAAAAACTTGAATAGAGAACGGATTTTTAAGCTTCATTTAATTCGCTTGTAAATTTTTTTCTAATGGAGATAGCGGGTTAGACTTTCAACCCTAGGTCGAGTTAGACCTAGAGTAAAAAAGCAGCTATTTCCAATGCTGTCAAAAAGAAAACTGTGGGACAATTCCTTCACTTTTTATTGACGGATTTAATGAAGAAAGTAGTGCCAAATTTCAGCTAAGCCTGAAAAAGTTCGAGCTAAAAACGTAAAAAACTCCCGCCGCAATTAAGTTAGAACATTGTAACAAATTGCGTAGAACGCGGAACACTCTTCCCTTTTCAACGATATATAATATTACTATTTGCGAGTAATTTTTCACCCCCATATTCGGGGAATTTATGTGAATAATGGGCCAAAATTGGAATAAAAAAAGAACTATTCATCGAATTGTTTTCGAACTGGTCTGCAAACCTTCTCAGCACTTAAAGGAACAAACTGAAGATTTCAGCAAAATCAGCCGGGTAGTTCTCGAGTTTTGTGAGTTCAAACACACAGACGCATTTTAGAGACTTCATTTAATACTATGTAGAGACTAAGAAAACCAACCCGTCCATTTATTTCAAATCTTTACTAATAATAAAGCTGAAAGTCTCTCTGTCTGGAGGATGTCTGTAGGATGTCTGTGACGCGCATAGCGCCTAGACCGTTCGACCGATTTTCATGAAATTTGGTACAAAGTTAGTTTGTAGCATGGGGGTGTGCACCTCGAAGCGATTTTTCAAAATTCGATGTGATTCTTTTTCTATTCCAATTTTAAGAAACAAAAATATCATAAGATGGACGAGTAAATTACGAAATTATCATAACGTGGAACTGTAACATGGGCACAAGCCATTTGGCGAGATACGAAATTATCATAACGTGGAACGGTAACATAGATACAAGCCATTTGGCGAGGTACAAAATTATCGTAACGTGGAACCGTAACATGGGCACAAGCCAATTGGCGAGAAAATTCACCATACATTATTTGTAAATATACAGGCGAACCAAAAGACCTTTTAATTTTTCTATTACGGGCAAAGCCGTGCGGGTACCACTAATGCATAATAAAGTATGCTGACTAATTTTTACTCTATAAATACCCCTTAATTAATTTTAATTTCACTTCAATACTTCAAGATGCGGTTTTGCTTCATTTCCCCTTCCTTATAAAAACGATGATGAAGTTTTTCCACCTCTCATCTTCATTCGCGAACTGTCACTCCGGAACAAAATCTCTGTTGTCAGCTTCGTGCTACCCTGAAATTACCTTCTTCCCGTCAGCCGCTCGTATAAATAATGATCAGTATACAAGCTCAATAGCAAGAGAAAGTTGATCTCTTAAAAAATGAGATGATTAATGAATATCAATCGATAGCAACCCAGATTATCGGACTCTAAAGAAAAGGAAGAATCTTTAAAGTTTTACAGCTTAAATAAGGATTCTCACAACTTTGCTGACTCCCGCGGTTTGTTGTTTTATCAATACTATGTACTTATGAGCTTGCTTTCCTGAAGTGCTCGGAAAAAAAGACCTAAACCTTTCTATACCTCAGAGCCAGACGAATGCAAGTCCAAAAACTGCAATTTTCAGGCTATTGCTGCATTTTATGTATATCCTGACATGCAACGTAGTCATGACAACGCAAGTCTATAAAAAACGAGCTGATATGTGCATCACATGACTTCCTTTTACTCCAATTTAATGTTATTCCCTCATGATTGGCAATTTTGATGTGATTGAATTGTTTATTCTCTAAATATTACCAACAGTGGCCAAATTGAAACCAAATTTAAAATTAAAAAAAAAATTGTCAAATTTGTCGCCAAGCTGGCGACAAATTTGGCGATCAAAATACTGGCGATATATCGCCAAGCGTCCAACAAATTATAACACCACTTGAGTTTACATCGAAATTAACAATGATTTCCCCAAATATGGGAAAAAGACCCCCTTAGGAACATCCGAATTCAACCAAAAAGGAAGGTGCTCAACTAGGCCCCACTAAGAGTCTACGTACCAATTTTCAACTTTCTAGGACATACCGTTTTTGAGTTATGCGAGATACATACACACATACGCACATACGTACATACGGACGTCACGAGAAAATTCGGTTGTAATTAACTCGGGTGTCGTCAAAATGGATATTTCGGGTGTCTGTAGGTGCCCAGGCATATATCCCCGTGTGGTCAGGTAAAAAAAAAACTCAACATTCAATCGGGGATTAGAAAAATGGAAATGAAGGCCAATTTTTGAGTGAAAACTTTTTCGCGAAAACAATACTTCCTTTTTTGTAAAAGGAAGTAAAAATCATAATGAGGGAGGGGAGGTGCTTCCTTCAAAAGTAATACTTTTAATCACTTAAATTGATAGAATAAGCAAAAAATAAAAAAAATAAATGGAGCCAGAAAATACTTTTAATTCCCCAACATTTAATTTTTAATTAATGATTTAAAACATATTTATAACACAAGATGATTCTGTGTGTGACGTCCCAAGTGAAGACAGCCAGTTTGGATCGGAGCGCGTGATTGCCTTTTCTTAAAAAACACCGCCTTTTGGTGAGTTTAAACTGCGAGCAATTCAGCGGAACGATAATATATATTGTTAATTAAATATAATAAAATATTCATTTGGCTATATGTTGAAACTTAGTTTAGGTGACAATAACGACTTGTTCATCCGTAACGTTCAGCACCAAAAATCAAAGCAACGACAGAACGTTATTTGATTTTTTTTTTCTTTTCCTTTTTTTTTTATTTTGAGAGAGAGAGAGAATAAGTCAAAACTAAGAAAAAAAGTAACTCACCTTATGTTTTCGGACATTCTCTTTCAGAAAAAAAAAATACAATAAAATGCGTGTTTTCTTTATATTCTGTAATTTTCAAAAAAAAAAAAAAAAAAAATCCAATTTGTATATTTTGAAAAAGCTTATTCATCTTAATTATTTCACTTAGCCCTACACTCCTACCTACCAAAGTACTTGGAGAACAAAAATTTTCATTTTAAAAATTGATTGCAAATCACACTTAGATCAATAAATAGGCAATCATGAAACTCGATCTACTATCGAAAAAGGAAATTTATTGACGTGTGTATAGGTATCTGTGTAATGTCTTATTTTACAAACGGTTCTAGTACATCATTTACAGAAACAAAAGTTGGCCTAAAGACAACTGGAAACTCAAGATAACCCTTTGATAGCTTTTAATTATATTTAAAACTTTAGATGGTTCAACTAACTCCTCCATTTTTACTTCCTTTTACAAAAAAGGAAGTATTGTATTCGCGAAAAAATTTTCACTCAAAAATCGGTCTTAATTTCCATTTTGCTCACCCCCGAATGAATGTTCAGTTTATTTTCCAACCCGACCACACGTGGATATATGCCTAGAAACGTACAGACACCAGAAATATCCATTTTGACGATCCTCGAGTTAATTACGACGAGTTTTCTCGTGACGTCTGTATGTACGTATGTATGTGCGTATGTATGTTGCATAACTTAAGAACGGAATGTTCTAGAAAGTTGAAATTTGGTACTTAGACTCCTAGTGGGGTCTAGTTGCGCACCTGTCTTTTTGGTTGCATTCGGATGCTCCAAAGGGGGTCTTTTGCCCCTTTTTGGGGGGAAATCATTGTTGATTTCGATGTAAACTCAAGTGGTGTTATAATTTGGCGGACACTTGGCGATATATCGCCAGTATTTTGGTCGCCAAATTTTGTCACCAACTTGGCGACAAATTTGGCGATTTTTTTTTAATTTTTTTTTTAAAATCTGGTTTTAATTTAGCCACTGTTGCTGATAATTAGAGTGTTAACTATTGAATCACATCAAAACGCCAATAATGAGAAAATGGCATTAAATTGGAGTAAAAGGAAGTCATGTGATGCACACATCAGCTCGTTACAGAAAGCTAAGAAAGCAAAACCCAGCAACAGGTGACTATAAAAAGTAAGCGGCATGAAATTTCAAAACATCTGCTTGCCATAGGCACATTTTTTCCATGGAAAATACTTTTTTCTTCAGACATAGCTTTATAGTTTGTTTAGAGGAAAAAGAAGAGTCTTATGCAATACTATTTCATTTTCCAACTGAGATATGAATTTTCCAACTTTGCTCCAAGCTCCTAAATCTTAGTCCAAACTGCGTACATGCAGACTACAAGATTTGCTTCTGATCTTGAAGGCATAAATATTGGGTAGAGTAAAAATTAGAAGATGTTGTTATTATATGAAATTTTCTTCGTCTATTCGAAACATAAAATTCCTTGCCGTAACTTCTGTATCAGAAGAATAGATTTTTCTGTCTGCTATCATTTGATATGAGATTTAAAATGGGCGATTTGTAACTTTTAAGCAGGGCTGCGCAGTCGGAGGGAAACGCGGAACTGCGGCTCCGGTTCCGACCCCGGAAGTTTTAAAACCTTTGACACCGACTCCGACTCCTTTACCTCTAAATAAATCAAACTCTGACTCCGTGTCCACAAAAAATGGCAAAGTTTGGAACTTTGAGGGAAAATGACCGACTACGACTTTTGCAACTTTAAGCCATCAACTCCCGATTCTGACTCCGACTCAGTTACCCCAATTCCGACCTGACTCCGGAGTTCTGCTTTTAAGAACAGCCGTAATAAAAGTAGGCAGGGAAAATAAATACTTATGGGCATGCTTAAGGGTTTTTTGAAGTGAAAACTTCTTTAGGCGAGCTGAGCATTTTTGATGTGGGAAAAACCATCAATTTCGCGACACCGAAAGACCGTCACCTCGCCAACATTTGGAACACAACGCTTTCACGACTTCTCTCTGCTCCTTTACGTGCGATTTTTTCGTTATGATTGCTCAGTGGCGCGATCGGCAGTGCGTCAGTCTCAAGAACCGAACAAACTGCCGTTCGAGAGTTCGATCCTCACCCTTATATAATACGTTTGAAGTGAAAACTTCTTTAGACGCGCTAGTTATTTTTAGGGACGAGAAAAAACAATGTTTCAGATATCGGTCAGACATTGTGTTTGCCGTTGCCACTCTGAAAATGGACAGCTAATAGACAGCACGCGCACAAACATACCAAATGTGTTTTGCAGTTTTAAGTTTTCACTTCTGTAGGCAGTCCCATAACTGCTTATTTTTTTTATTACTGTTTTTTTTTTTTTTTTTTTTTTTTTTTTAGCAATCACGATTGCTTATTGCTTTAATTTGACTGTTTTTGGCTTCCTATCATTTTATTTTCCCACCACCAAACTCCGCAAAATCACCGTCGACCGGGTCCTCACGATGCTGCTCCTATAGCGAAAACCGTTTCCAGGTTGCATCCATGTCCTACACACACGCGCATACATACACAACTACACACAAACACGCACACATACACAAACACATACACACACACACACAAACACATACACACACGCATACATACAGACACCTACACATACACACACATACACACAACTACCCACACATTAATGCCTGCACACAGACACAAACACATATGCCTACACACACATACATACCCCGCCCCCACGCACACACATTCATACACACAACTACCCACACACTTATGCCAGCACACAGACACAAACACACATGCCTACATACACACACTCGTGATTGCGAAAAACATAATTTGAATTCAAGATGTCAAAATTCAAATTATTATTATTTTTTTTTTTTTTTTGGATTGTTGTTGAACTGTGATGTTGCAGTTCTAGTTCTTAGAAAAAACTAATTCTCATGGTGTTAGAACTTAGAAACGGCACTTATACAGCTTTGAAAATTTCATTACTCTTCAATTATTATTTATAGATACATTTTGTTATAAATTAGAATAAACTAGTGAGGCCAGTTATGGTCACACTCTCTTAGTTATAGACATACTAAGTACTAGCATTGGTAGTGCTAACTAAATTCAGATATTTTCAGAAAATGCACAAAAGAAGTATTCAACCATATTAACACACTTATTTTTCTTATCCTGTGGCACAACAGCACGTGAGGACCAAGGGTCCGAAACTCAGTTTTCCTGACTAGGGGCTCTGGGGTGCAAGGCAGATGTTTCGGTTAGGTGGTCAACCTAACACGGAACCCCCAATGTTTGGTTCCCAAGTACGCTTGGTACCGTTTTTGTCGACCCGCTGAAGTGATGAATGGCTTAGTAAAACATGCCCAACCCGGAAATTAAACCCTGGCCTGTAGCGTGAGAGCGTTAAGCGATACCACTGCCCCACTGGGCTTCATTTTTTCGTACAATATAATCAAATTTTAGCTTACCAATTCGATCAACATTGGAATTACGAAATGGATAACTGATAGATAGCTTTTGAAATGTATAATAATATAATAACAACGAAATACACACACACACACACACACACACACACTAAAACTTGGGCTATTGTAGAAATGTATGGCTATTGTAATTTTTATTTATCGTTTTTCAAATTTAATTCATGCTTTATCATCAATTCTAGGTAATAATTTTTACTAATAATTGGCAAAAAAGTTGATTACTGTCATACGTAATTTTATTTGACTCGTTATAGGCACATCAGCTTGCAAGGATCTTAAGTAATTTAATTAATGACTAAAATATACCCTTATGATAGAAAATAAGCTAAGGATCATGTACGTACCAAAAAAAAAAAAAAAAAACTGCGGTATGATACGCAATAGTAATGTCAGGTCCGTAAGAAAGAAACCCTTCAAAATTTAGATGCAAAAGAAATCGCATTTTTGTCCTTTTGAACGCTTTTTCTGACTATTGATAAAGGTTATCTTTGAAAAAAAAAGGTGGTGTGGATGTGTGTGTGTGTCTTTGGATGGTGCTATTTTAAGAATCTACTGGTGGTGTTGCTGGAATATCGATTTGAAATTTAATATGGACAATGCAAGACGAATTTGCCCATTACTGGTTGGATGCCGATAACTAGTCCTTTACCATTGCAACGTCGGTAAATACGCTTGAATGTGAACCTTGAGATCTTAGAGTCGAACTCTGAGTGGGAAAACATTATTTTTTACTCGCAGTACAATTACAAAAGCACAGGTTGTAAACTCTTCTCTTTTTTTCTTCCTTTAATGGTATTTATTTTTTAACGCGCAATAACTTAGGATTGCTTTCTTCTGCAGTTGTCAATTCATGTATCGAAATATTGATCTGAGCATTAGGTATAGATAAAACAGCACACAGCCTTTTCTTTAGCTTTGTAGTCCACATTATATATGGCTTTCAGAAATATAAGTTTCAATATTTTGCATAAACCACAATTGATCTGAAACATAAGTTACAGTTTTTGCATTACTTAGCTACCTTTATCTTTACATTTTTTCAAACAAAAAAAAGAACCTCACAAGAAAACCCTCAATTGAGGATTGCAGACTTAATTTTAAATAAACATGTAACAAGAGGTACTGTAGAAAGTAACAATTAAGATGTGCAAAACATAAGAAAACTGTGAAGAAATTAAACCTCAAGTCATCCAAGGCTATAAATGTAAAGAAAATATGTAACATAAATAGCAAAAAACCTCTATGGTAAATTAAGAAACATTGAACGAGAAACGTGTAAAATATAAATGTTACCATTTACCATAAATGTAAAATGTTACCATAAATGTAAAAAAATAACCATACAAAGCAAACTAGACACATTGAAAGCACCAAAAAAAACATTTCAAGTTAAAATTACAGATAATAAACTAGGTGTAAAGAAAAAATTCCTAATTTTCAAGATTTGTTTACAGAATGATTAACACAAAAACTTGGCACGAAAGTTAATAAAGCGACACAAGCATTATATCTGACACGATGTTTTTTAAATAAATCACTTATAAAAGCAATTTGTTTTCCGTGACATAAAAGCGTGGGATAAAATAATGCACTTTCCCTGAGGTATTTTGTGTAGTTGGATAGAAAATATAGCGAAGTATAAACATCGACTTTTTTGAGACAACAAGACATTTTAAGGAAGCCATGATAAATTGCCAGTTTGTAGCGAACGCGGCAATGCAATCATTTATCCATTAGACGATGACATCGTGCAGTTTTTTTCTTTTTTTCCTATTAAATTCGCCCCGTACTTTTCTTAAGTAGTTTCAAGTTCCTCCTATAACTTATGTCCCACTCAGACAAAAGTTTCAAGTATTGAAAACAGATTGACGATTCTTATGAAAAGGATTTTTTTTTACGTCAGGCAGTTTCAGTTTGATTAAATTAAAGTCTAAACAAAATAATAGAAAACGTAAAAGTGAGAACAACTTGGAGGTTTTAAATAAACCGTTCATTACGTTAATACTTATGAAACCCTCCAAAAAAACGGTATAAGTTTGAGAAATAAAATATTAGAACAATGACATATGTTAGCGATAAGTTTTATCCGTAGAATTGGGTATAATGGGGTCGTTTCCAAAATTTTAAAAGTATTTTATTCCGAAAGAACATGCTTAAAAACATAGGATCTAACCCTTTTTAAAATAATTTGTTTAAGTTTAATATTTAAAAAAAAATACTTAAAATGATGCGCTTTCATTGTTTACCTTTCTTGCCGATGACATCACAAATAATGAAATGCCATTCAGTGTTGCCATTCACAGAACAAAATATTTATTTCGCATCTTTACTCACGTGTATTGGCAACGATATGGTTGATAGCAAGCGTAGAGCGCAATTTTAATTCGCTTCTTGATTTTCATAACATGGAAACGTGATACAAAGATGCGCCAAAGAGCATCCTTTGTGACTTCATCAAGACCACGCCTTGTTTGAAAAATCGGACATTTTAAAAAAATAATTAAAAAATAACTGTTGGGAAAATGAAAGCATTTTCTGGGTCCATGTTATCTATTTATTTATTTATTTTATTTATTTATTTATTTATTTATTTTTTTTGCTTATTCTATCAATTTCAGTGACAAAAAGTACTACTTTTGACCAAAGGAAACAACCCCATTGGAATAAAAAGAAAACTAATTCGATTTCTTGAACATAACTACGGTTATTGCTTACTAAGGAGACGAGTGAATTTTAAACCAATTTAATTCATCTCCTTAGTAAGTTATAATCCTTCCTAGTTTTGCTTCCAAAGCAAAGTTTTGTGGTATACTTTCCTATTTTTATCACTGCATTGTCAATATTTAACTAAGCCAAAATTTGTATTTTGATTAAAAATTAAAATATTGAACAACATCGCTAAAAATATTATCTTCTACAAAATCTAGACATAAATGAATGAGAAATTTTAGCACCATTTGTTTATAACTGTATATGAGGCAGTGAGAAGCAAAGGGATGTAAATAGACATTTTCAAGTTTTGAGTAAAACGCGTTTAAAGATAACATCCTAGGTAGGCTTTCACTAAAAAAAATATTCTAAATCATGCTGTAGAGCAGCAACTACCAGGGCTACTAGTACCATATATTGCCCCAAGACAGAGGAGAGGTTCACCTTCCATGTGTACTGGTTATCTCCGAATTTTTAATTTTGCCACTTACATCCCTTTGCTTCTCACTTCCTCATATGTATTTGTTTAAGGTAATAAAATTTCAAAGCAATTTTTAAGCATCATCTTTAAAAAAGGTCTTATTATCAGTCATCCACTAAAAATATTGTTTTTTAAAAAAATGTGCTTGAAAAGTGACAACACTACTGGAAAAGAAGAACTTTAGCATCTTCATTCAGATTAAAGCTGCATTTGAATAAACTGTTTTTTATTTTTCTACTCGGACACATTTCCAATAGGTTTTATTTACTCCTTGTTACACGGTTTGTAGAAAACGAATAAAATGCAAATATAATCAATTTTTGATAATATACCCGAAAAACACCTAGCAATTCAGAGTTCCTGACAGAAGTTAATAGGAAAAGTTTCAGAAATGGTTTGTGGAGGCTTTTTAATTTGGTTTTGTCATTTACATGTCCTGTAGTAAAACATGAAACACTCATGATGGTACAAGTCCTCGCTCGTACAAGTGTAGATATAGTTAAAATTTTAATAGTTCTTCTTAGTTTTAAAATTAAAATATAGAAGGATCGTAATTTTTTTAATTAACACATTAAAACAAGTTTCTTTATGATTGATTATAATCTTAAAATTTTGTTGAAGATGATGAAGTAGTAATTGAATTACGACACCTGCAGCTATTAGCGACTCTTTATAGACATTTGTGTAATTTACATTCTCCTTCAGTAATGAAATAAATTACAATCAGTGGTGTAAAACTTTTTTTTTACCGGAGAGCCTCACTAATACGAAGCTGCATTTCGCGGGCAAGAACATACATAAAATAAAATACTTATAGTTAAAACTTGTTTACAGATAACATCGGAAAACGCGGAAAAGAAAAATAAATTACAAACCAAGAACTATTGTTATCATAACTACATGCTTATATTATTGATACAAAGTTTCCATCTGTTTTTAGCCTACTTTAGCCCTCCCAGTAAAAGCCAGAAAAAGAAGAAAATAGCATGAAAGAAGGCTTAATGCATCTTTAAAATATCGCAAAAAACAAAAAAAAAAAAGTCAAAAATAAATAAAATAATTAAATAAATATTGAAAAATTAAAAATTGGAAAGTAGGGTATTGAGATGGGGGAAAATGTCTGTCGGTCTGTCTGTCCCCCCCCCCCCTAATAACTTTTGAATGATTAATCCGATTCGAACAAACTTTTTTTTGTTCGAAAGATCTCGGCGAGGACACCTCATTCCCATATTTCACTTTTTGATTTGAACTATTTTTTGTTCAATTTTGAACAGTTCAAAAAACCTTAACATTAGTGCCTACGGGGAAATTCATGGCAATTCCGAACTGTGAGGCGAATTTGCTTCAACCAAACTTTGTAGGAAATAGCTTTTGGTGAAAAACTAGTATATAAAATATCTTTTTGATTTGAACAATTTTCCGTTCAATTTTGAACAGTTCAAATCCCTTAACATTAGCGCCTACGGGGAAACTGAAAGTCAATGTAGATTCCGTACTTGAAGGCGGATTTTTTTCAAACAAATTTTGTTGGAAATAGCTCTTGACGCCAAACTTCAGACTTCGACTCCGAGAATTTAGGGGCACTTGACTCCGACTCCGACTCCTATGCCCGACAATTTATCGGAATCCGACTCCCCGACTTCGACTCTGACTTCGTAGCTTTGGCAAAAATTTATACACGGAGGACAAATGACTGACTCCGATTCTTAGATATTCGACTGCGACTCCTTTACCCCAAAATGAGATTGACTCCGACTCCAAATCCGCAGCTGTGGTTTTGACTGTGAAATAATAATTGTTGATGTGACTTGTTTTTATTTTTACGCTAAAGTTTTAATTTAGGTATTCAGTTTTTGGCGAATAAACTCGAAGTCATTCATGTTTCTACATAAAAATATGCGCAGACTTTTTTTTTTTTTTTTGACAATGAAAATTATTTCTTTAAGTTGACATTTTATTGTTTTATTTATTTTGGTTAGTGCATTAATTCATTTTAAAAAAATGTTTTTGGCAACAGGGGAAAAAGAAACGATTTTTTTTTGACATGATGTATTTATTTTAATGAGCTTAATAATTTTAATTATTATTTTTTCGTTTTAAAAGCTGTTAAAGATTTTTTTAATGGAAAAAAGTGTATTAGCTGCTTTGTTTAAAAGTTGCTGCAATTTTTTTTTTTTTTTTACGCATTTAATTTTTTTAGATAAGTGAGGAATATTTTATTCCTAGAAATCAGCTTTAAGTATTTAAAAAATGAGTTTGAAAAAATTTGCGATTTTAGCTATTTTTGAGAATATTGATCAGGTACTAGAAAGTAGTATGGGTATACGGGAAATTAGGCTCGTCTAGTTCTAGACAGAACTTCTTGTTTAGAAACTAATTTCTAACTATTTTGCTTGAAATGTCCAACAACCATTCGTAATACCGAATGAAGAATACCGAATATATATAAAATCGGATCTATGGATTTTCTTCGCAGGTCACATCTGACTTGTAGGCCATAGGTTGGGTATTATTGTTTGAGATGATGTAAAAGTTTACCAACAACAAATATTTACGTTATTTAATTGTGATTTTCATCCACTTTTCTTAATCAATACAATTCTAAATTATTATATTCTATTTATAAGCGCATTGATAGATTTAATACTTTAAGGGGGTCCGGGACACATTTTGAAAAAAAATTTACTAAACAGTTACAGCACTGATTCAACATCTAATTAATAAGCAAAGTCATAACATAGATATTTTTTTAAAAACTTTTTTCATTTAAATTTAATATATTTGTTTTGTTTCTTTCTTAATGGGGTTGCTTTAAACTGATAAAACTCAAAATATTCCACGTGTTAATTTTCCATTTTTTTTTTAATATTATGTACAAACATCTAATCTTTAATTTTTATTTAGCAATTTCTAAAATATTTATTCAATGAAAAATAAAAATAAAAAAATATTAGAAGAAAAATTTCGAAAAATCCAAAGATGTTTTTTTTTTAATTATAGTTTTTGCAAAAAACGTTTATTTTAAATTCGCCAAATAAGAACTGATTGAAACTGTTTGAAAAAGACATGCTCCAAATTTCATTATTTTATTTTTATCAGTTTTCGACTTATAAGAGTTTGAGTGCAAAAACAGTTAAAAATTGCATAATGGAGAAAAACGCGTAAAGTTTTAACGTTACATATAATACTAGTTAAATGCATGCAACAAAAATAATATTTTTTGTTCTAATTACGATAGAAACAGGATTCAAACGTCCTTTTAAGCAGAAAAAAAATGGAAAAATTTTTCAAATCATAAAAAAAATAAATTGCAAAACTTGACGATTTTTGTGTCCCGTACCCCCTTAACATTACCAACCAGCGGTTTTAAGTCAATGACGGTCCTAAAATTACAATTCACGCGCTCAGAACTGCTATTATAGTGGCCATCAAGTTACAAACATGTCTATGATGTAATTCACATGTCCCACAAAAAAAAAGAATAAAAGTATTAATAGTTACGTTTTGCTCATAGTTTATTTCAATTATGTATCCATTTAAAACATTTTTTCAAGGGTTTTTTTTTTTTTTTTTGAAAATCTCGCAATCCATACTTTACCGTATTTATACCCATATATACATATGATCAAGCTAAGTAAAATTAGCAAAGTGAAGTTCTAATATAGTCTGATGAATTTAAAAAACAAATCTTCAATAAATACAGTTTCAGAAGATTTTTTTTTTTTTTTTTTTTTTTTTTTTTTTGTAGTTTCTGCTCTGCTATGGTGACATAATTTAGCAATATGCAATTTCATCGTCAGAAAAAACGCTCTGTAGTACGTGTTCCCCCACCTCTCGATGTGAAATGATCATCTTTCTTCAACTGAAATGCGTACACACCTTTTCAAAAAAAACCAATTAAAGTTTCTTTGGAATTTAAAACTATTCGCCAAAACATATAAAAAGACAGCTGCCTGCGGCAACCAGTAGGTTCGTCTTTCTATGCAAGCAACCCCCAAAGGAGGAAAGGGAGAGGTGTACTCTTAATGCCCATTTTGTCGAAAAATATCAAAAAGCCCGTCCACTTTTATGTGAATGCTTTTTTTTTTAATCTGGGGGGGGGAGCATTGATCATATAGGAGATAGAAGCTAAGTATGTGCGGGAAATATTTTCATCAGATATCGTTGATCTGTTCCATCACGTCTTAACAATATCGTACTTCAAGTGGAACAACAACATTTAAGAGCAGAAAGATGGTGTGGTCATGGGGAGTCAATTGAGTCCTGATTGCCAACTTTTATATGGAGAAATTTGAAGAAGCGGCTCTCAGCACCGCAGAAAAACAACCGACTTGCTGGCTCAGATAAGTCGACGACACCTTCGTGATATGAAATCATGGAGAAGACGAACTTCATCAATTTTTGAATCGCATAAACAGCCAACATGAGAAGGTCGAATTTACGATGGAAACTGAAAATGACGTTAAGTCACCTTTCCTGGACGTCATGGTCAACCATAGAGTTGACGGAACCCTAGACCATTGTATTTATCGTAAGCCTACACATACGGATCGCTATCTGCTCAAGGGCCCCGATCACCATCCGCTACAGAAGAGGGGTGTCCTGAAAACTTTTTTCGTCAAGGCCAACAGAATCTGCGAACCAACTCTATTGATGAGGAACTTTCCCACCTCACAAATGTCTTCCAAGCCAACGGCTATTCGAAGCAAGAAATTAAAAGAGCTTTCCACTCCAAAGTGGAAACACAACCAACTGAAGAAGAACCGGTCAAATCTACAGCCTACCTTCCCTACGTAGAAGACGTCCCTGAAAGAATTGAAAGACTGCTGCGCAAGCACAACAACAAAACTGTTTTCAAGCCTTCCCATCGAATCAGCGACTTACTACGATCAGTGAAAGAAGCGAGAGACCCCTTGTCTGCTGCAGGAGTTTACAAGATCCCATGTTACTGCGGATGGGCCTACATTGGAACAACAAAAAGAAGCGTTGATAGAAGAATAATAGAACACCTAAGAAATTGCCGTCTGAGCCCCACTGAGAAATCAGCAGTCGCGGAACACACTTTGAGTGATGGCACCCATGACATTAAATTCAAAGAAACCAAAATACTTTCAAGGACTTCCCAATATTACGCCAGATTAAACATGGAAGCGATCGAAATTTTCAAACATCTCAACAATTTTAACAAAAAGGAAGGAGGAATTAAGATCAACAAACTCCGGCATGCTACAATCAGACGGATTTTCACGAGAGATACTTCGAGCCAACCAGAAACAGAGATGGACATACAGCAGCCAATCCAGAACCAGAATGAAGAAAGCTCAAGTTCCAGCCAACCAGAAACAAGGACGAACGTTCATCAGCCAATCCTGGCCCAGAACGAAGGAAGAGCTTGCTCCATCCACATAAATAGTGACAGCACTTCGATATCTGCAATCGCTTACCTGGAAGCTTCATTATAATAGAGTTTGTTTGTTTATCGCACAGTTTGCTTTCTCTCAAACCTCAACCCCTTACATTTTGCCAATTGAACTCATAACCACTTTTTTTTCTGTTAGTATTACTACTATCTAAGGTGGCAGTACTAAAAAAGTTCCAATTTTTCATTTCGGTAACAACAAAATGTGGTTCTTTGCGCTTGGGTGTTTTTATAATATTGATCCATAGTTAGCGGTTAAAAATTTGTTTGTACTGAAAGATATAACTAATTGAGATACCTTTTGACAAAAGAAAAAAAAATACTTATTTTCAAGATAATGAGTTACAAAATTTTTACAACGAACGACACGTTTCTAAGTTAGACATTCAAATACATAGAGCAAGAAAAATATGAAATGCGCGCTTTTAAAATAAAAGACATATTTCTAAATTAGACTTTCAAATAAATACAGCGAGAGTAAAATGAGATACAAAAATAAGATTTCAAAATGTGCTTAGAATTATTCTCGCCCAGTCGCGCCTTCTTTCTTTCTTCTCTCCCCCTCCCCCCACTTTTATTTTTTTTTAAATATAAAACCAAGCATTTAAATTTCAATTTATCACTGTCTCTTCTCTCTGCTTCGGGTGTTTTCTTTCTAATGCATGACTACTTTGAACATGGAATTTTTGCATCTACCATCTCATGTATTTTCGCTTAAAACTAGGAACTTTCAGGTTTTTAGCAATTATTCTTTGTCAAAACCTCAACCTCGCATCAATCTAAAAAGTGTATACAGTATCTCACAAATATTATAGTATAGTAGAAAACTGACTTTATTAGATTTAAGTTTTGTGTAAGAAGTCTGAAGATGAAGTTATGATAAATTGTTTCTGATGTTTTCTTGTAACTTCTTAAAACTTTTGAACATTAAAAATTTGTAGATAAAATACTTTTCCATGTAGGAAAAATACTGCGCCAGAAATATAGTTTTCTTGGTTTTTTTCTTTTTCTAAGTACAATGTATGAAGTTGAAATTTATCATAGTATACTAAGTATAAACTATATTGTTAGTAGTAATTTGAGACTACGATAAATCTTTATAATCTTAGAAAAATGCTTTTGCCGAGGAAAACGGAAAACAATTAAAATATAATAATACAGTAACCTCTCGTTACATCGCGCCTCGTTATATCGCTAATAAGAGTATATCGTGGTTTTCATTTGCCTCTCAAAACATTATCTCTTTGTATTTATAAAAAACAGTAATGTCGAAGAAAATTTTGAAAGAAAGTCTGGGGTGGGCCTGGGCAAGGCCGACTAGAGGGGGAAAAGGCCACCTCAGTCCGAAATGACGTCACGAAAATCGTCTGAGAGTGTTTAGCATTTTCACCTCTGATCTGACTCTCGCTCCGTGTTCCCCATACAAATACAATACGCACAAGTGTGGATATATGTAAACGCACATGTATAAATGCATATAAATACACGCACAAACATGCACATGAATATACATCGTTTCAGATTTTTTTGCAAGCAAATGTGCAATTTTTCGAAATGTTTTTATCATTTTTAAACAATAAGTACGAACACACTGCTCGTACCATATTTTAAATTACCAATGTGATTGACATTTTAAATAAATAGCATAGAATAATGCAAGTGAATGGGATATAAGTAACTATATCATTCCATCTGTTCAGCTATCTCTATCTCCATACATATACACAGACATTCAGTTATGTACATAGGAAACTAAGAGATGCATTTTCAAAAAGTTTTCTAAGATTACGAAATTTAAGATTTAAATTTATTTAGATATTACGTAATACGATAAAAGAATTATGCACTCACCAGAAAAGTCAGTCATTTCTTGAATTTCTTTAACTTTCTTTCTTCGGGAGTGCACAAACGTTTGTCGATGCGACACCTCGTGTAATTGTTTAAACGAACGTTTGAAAACATTTCAATGGTCTTTTTCAGACCAGAATAAAATGGCTTGTGACATTCATCACAAGCATCATTTGGTGAAAACAGTTTTGAGTCAACTAGAAACGAACTAATCAATAGCACTAGTAGTGTGTGCTGTGGAATATGGCTTGTTATGAACATTTGTTCATACTCTTCACTTACTAATTTTTGAACGATCAAATATGTCACTGACAGAACAAGCATGGTATTTTTGGAGGGATATTTCAAACCACCTCTGCTTATGATGTTGGTATATTTTTGATTTAATGGGTTTTCGGTGTTATCCGTCTCTAGGCATTTTTCTGAGGCAAAAAATGATTGGCATGTTGGGCAAACTATCTGAAGTTTGTGGACACAATATCCACCTATATAGGTCAAAATTTCAATGTCAGTAGACTTTATAGAATCCAGATCAATATCATCTACAATCAATTGAAACTCTGTTATGTCAACTTCAGCTGAGGGATCAACATGGACATCAGTGGATGAACAAATGTCATTAATTAATGTTTTCAATGGAATATTTCCATATTTGTTTGAATGCAACTAGAGAATTGATTTTAATCTTAATTTCCTTTCAGATTCTAAAATTTGCTGCACACTAATGTGATAATTTGCGCCACTCATTTGGCGGTAAATACCAAATCTAGATTCTAATTTATCTGATTGAAATTTTGTAGTTAAGACATATTGAGCTCCATTAGACAATAAACATTTGATTACTAAAATCATGGTTTCTGTTGTTTGAATTAAGGCGAAGAATGTTTCTTCCGATAAACATCCGTTTCTTGGTTTTTGTTTGATATTTCTCCAGTTATTTAACCATTTAACAATATTTTCCAACAGTAACAATCTGTTGTCATTGACACATTTAAATGGATGACTATTAGCATTTCTTTGAAAAATTCCTTTTCGAGGATGGCTGACATTCATAATATCCCACCAAGATTTAATGATTTCAATAAATTTTGCAGTATGTTTCCAGTTAAAAAATCTGCTATCTGTCTCGCCATATCTTTGTTAGGCTGCAATATTGCTTTCGTCAAAAATTTTGCATGCCAAATTTACATTTTGCCTTTCTAAGTTTGAAGGGTACAGAGACTTATAATTTAGTTTGTAAGCATATTTTATTATTGAATCTTTTTCAGTCTTAAACATCAGTCTAAGCAAATTAAAGTGAACAGGTGTAATTACATTAAAATCTTCAAAATCAGGGCAAAGAAATGTTTTTTCAACATCAGCTTGGTTTATCCAATTATTTCTGATCGATTTCAGCAAATGTACAGTATCAAACAATAAAAATAAGTCGTCAGAGGGATTTACTGGATTTTTAATTTTTCCCGTTGAATCATCGCCGTTTGAGAGCTTTTTAAACATATTTCTGTCGACTCGATTATTGTCAGATATGAGACATAACACCGAAACCCTGCTTCATGAAGGAGCTTTAGAGCTTGAAGGGTTAAGGAATGCAAATCGTCAGCAGTCATTCTACTTACTGGGACTAATGCAATAATTTCCTTAAAATTTGAAAATATTGAAGTTATCATAAAACTTTGCACTGAACTAGCTTCTGTATTTGGAGAATTTTGAGCGAAGCCTAGTAATGTTTTCCCTTTATATGTTATTTTGCTATTTACGTGAATTTCATCCAGAATTAAATTTACCACTTTGTCTTTATTGGATAATTTGCTACATTTTTGTTGGACATACTTCAGATTGGAAGAGCTATTGGTGGACATTTCAGTTAAA
Source organism: Uloborus diversus (assembly GCF_026930045.1). Taxonomy (NCBI): domain Eukaryota; kingdom Metazoa; phylum Arthropoda; class Arachnida; order Araneae; family Uloboridae; genus Uloborus; species Uloborus diversus. Next base: position 14,607,207 of record NC_072735.1, read on the forward strand.
CTTAAAGCTGAAATCAGTCTTTTTAAGTGATTTATTGACGGTATTGATAGCAACCGGCTTTTATAAGTGGTTGAATAACTTGAAGGAGATACAATATATAGAGAAAATGCAAATACAATTAAATGGCTACTATATCTTTTACCATGAATATTAATATTGCACAAACGCATTTGCTCCAATAAAAATTTCCTAGCGCAATAATTTTCTTCATCACTATTTTGGTCATTTGACTCTTCTATTGCTGATTCCCAGTGAAATATTGCTTTCTCATAATTAGACATGGGATCAATATTTTTTACAGACAAGTTTTTCACAAAAGATAATAGATTTTCTAATTCGCTCCATAGTAACAATTTTTCTTGCTTTAATATGTGTTTAAACGTCGAATATTCAACAAGTGTGTTTTCAAAAACAACACTTACGGTCAGATCGGTATTAACTTTTATTGATTTGTTTGAAAAGGGAATTGGTTCCCAGCTAAAGAGAAATAAATAAATTCCGTTTTGCCTTTTATGACACACGATATTTTCAAAGCATGCAAAATTACAAATTTTTTGAAAAATTTCAGAAGAAAAATCAGCAAAATTGTTTACCTGTTCACTTGCCATGAATTTATCTAAAGTTATTTTGTCAATAGTCTCCAATTTGTCATCTCTGCTTACTCTTGATGGAAGTTGCTTTTCTGTTAAATATTTCGGACAGTTCAGGAATATTTTTGGATAAGCGCCAGTTTTCAATTTTGGAATTGATCTTCGAATTTTCGTTACAGTTCCATCTTTATTAGGTAGTTCGTCAAACTTAATAACGTCTTCATCTGCGAAATGTTTTTCGCACACAACACTCCTAGCTGAAGGAACAAAGTTTTTTCGCGGTATTTTTCGAATCCATATATCACGAAGTTCGGGCTCCTTAGGAAATCGAAACACCGAGAAGTATTCATTAGAATTATCATAGTTTGATTTGCATCCAGTTACACAGCATTTATCAGGCATTTCTTTTTGAGAAAAACAAAGGAAAGATTATTATTTTTTGTCAATAAGGTTTAAATCATGTTTGTACACAAATAAAATAACGAGAAAACACTAAGCATATGCCATGAAAGGAATGACCGTTGAAGAAAGGCGAATCAGACGTTCTTCGTGACGTAACATCACGTGGTTTCTCGTACTGAGGGGGCCTTTATTAGCTCTAGTCGGCCTTGGCCTGGGTCCAGGAGATCCCATAGCCTTGAAATTTTGTACAAAATTACTTCGAGTCCCGGTGGTTTGCACCTGGGGTTTTGTTTTTTTAAATTCGAATTAGTTTTTTTTTTTTTTTTTGGAATTAATTTTTTAATCTCAAATTTCGCGTAAATTGCCTATTATTGCCTATTAAAAGGGTGAAAAATTACTTGCACATATTAATATTATATATCGTGGAAAGGGTAGAATTTTCCGTGTTCTACGGATTCTACGCAATTTGTTTCAATGCTCTAACTTAAATACGGCGGGAGTTACTTGCGTTTTTAGCTCGAACATTTTTAGGCTTAGTTAAAATTTAGGCACTACTTTATTCATTAAAGCTATCAGTAAAAAGTGAAGGAATTGTTCCACAGTTTTCTTTTTCACCCCACTGGAAAGAGTGGCTTTTTTACTCCAGATCTAATTCGACCTATGATCGAAAAACTTAGCTTCTATCTCCAAAGAAAAAAAAAGGTTGCAAGCAGTTTTAATCAAGTTCGAAAAATCACATTTCCATTCAAATTATTGATGTTTCATTTGGCGTTGCCATAGTTACGTCTTTTCGATTCGTTTGTTTCTTTCTTATTCAAAAATTTTAAGGCTTTCGATTTTAACGGAAAATCTTAGGCTCAACTCAGTTCAAGCCCCAAACTAAACAGCAAAATATACTACTAGAGACCACGAATATGAAAGCGACTTTTCAAACGTACACAACTGCAGTTTTGCAATGTTCAGGAGCTCCTTAGCCTTTATCGCTCTGCAAGTTGATACAAATTATTTTGAAACCCGGGAAAGGGTTGCTTTCTGTTCCAAAGGGCGTGCGTTTTTAATCTGTTTCTTTCTAATTGACGGTTTAAATCTTTGCGAATTAAATAAGATTGCGAAGCAATCTATGGCGGTTGGTGAGCGTTAGCGAGCAGGGGGCAGAGCTTCCTAGTATTTGAGAAAAAAATGCTGTTTATCATTCCCAGAAACATAGCAAAAAAAAAAAAAAAAAACTATGTTTCGCAGAAGAAGTATTTTTCTGTTTTTAATCAGTGAGCAAAATTGAAATATTTTCCACGCAGTAAATCCTTACAGTTTAACCTGCAACTTTCAATTCGTATTATATCATTAAACTAGAAAAATAGAGTAAAGTTGCCATATATCGTGTTCGTACGCATTTTTTTCATAATATCTAACTATCTCTAGTCTAACGCTAATGGTCACCACCGGTGATATTTTTTATCTTTTGTAACCAAGAGCCCTATTTCTTGTGGAAGATTCACGAGTATCTTCCTCTGCATTGCTGTTCGGGAACACTTGTTCTAGTTTTTGAAAATGTGAGTTATCGTATTACTATTTGTAATACTCTTTTTGATTTATTCATAATTTTACTCTGATCATTATTTTCGATTTATCAGAGGTTCAAAACCTTTTTAAGGCTATTAACCATAAAGTGGGTTTGATAGTGAAAGGAGGGGAGGTATTCCCCACTAATCCGAAATTGAGTCTGAAAATAAATTAGCCGTTTATTTTTTTTTTTGGTAATTTATTCAAATTACCAAACGTAAGTACTTCTTTGTTAATTTTAATCATTCAAAGGAAAACACCTGTTTTTTTTTTTTTTTTTTTGGTAATTTTTTGTCAAATCATAAAATTGTCACTGTGACAGATGATACTGCTCATTTTTAAAAAAATTGTTTCATAAATGTTTGGTGCATTTATTTTCCAAAGCAAATTGCAAGTTCTGTTTCAAATTCCTTACACAAAAACTAAATTTTTTTAAGGCACTACTGTCTTTTACTAAACATCACTGCTTTCAGATTAGGAATTTAATCAGAGTTGATAAGCATGCCTTTTAAACTTAGATAATGTAACAGAACGATAATATAATGCTTAAACTAATCTCTACTATTCTGAAAATTTCATTTCACCCAAAATAGGGGTAATTATTCCTACGTTGGGAACCACTACTATATATAAGGCAATAAGAAGCAAAGGGATGCAAGTGGCAAAATTAAAAATTTGGAGATCACCAGTACAAATGGTAGGTGATCCTCTCCTCTGTCTTGGGGCAAGATATCGTACTAGTAGCCTTGGTAAGTGCTGTTCTACAGCATGATTTTAAAAAAAAAAATCAATGAAATCCTACCTAGTAAGTTATCTTTAAACGCGTTTTATTCAACGCGTTTTTTGAATAAAACGCGTTTTATTCAAAACTTGAAAATGTCCACTTACGTCCTTTCGATTCTCACTGCCTCATATAGCAAAGTCTTAAAAGTACATTATACACTCGTACTTTCTCACCTTGTAATGGTCTCACCTTGGGAATGAAAAACAGCATATTTGTTTCATATTATCATTATGCTGTTTTTCAATATGGTATCAATATGGTTCATTGTACATTATACACTCGTACTTTCTCACCTTGTAATGGTCTCACCTTGGGAATGAAAAACAGCATATTTGTTTCAAATATAAAGTTTTGAGAGGCAAATGAAAAGCACGATATATTCTTATGAGCGATATAAAGAGGTACGATGTAACGAGGGGTTACTGTACTATTATATTTTAATTGCTTTCCGTTTCCCTCGGCAAAAGCATTTTTCTAAGATTACAAAGATTTATTGTAGTCTCAAATTACTACTAACAATATATTTTATACTTAGTATACTATGATAAAATTCAATTTCATATATTATAAGCATAGCAGTTTTTATTCAAGTATATGTACGATATTTACGTGTAATTCAATCAGAAAGAAAATTATCAATACTTTCTACCTAACTTGTTATAAAGTGAAATATTGATTGACCCTTTGTTCTAAACATTTTAGCAGCTTTCTTTAACTTTCTTTATTAAGTAGCAATAAAAACATGACATATTATTTTCTGAAAATAATCGAAAAAAGCTTTAGAAGGTTATTAGCAGGCATAAAAAGCAGATTATAAGTTGCATTGACAGCTTTTGAGAAAAGAAGATTACATTCTTTCATAAAGATGTTTCCAATATCGTAGTTAAATGATTCATAACCCATTAGACGTGCTTTGAAAATTGACTTAAATGCACCGCTTATAGATCCTACAATCAATAAAATCTTTCTTTTATCAAACTTTGATTATTAAGTAAGGTAACTATGTGCGATGAAAGTAAAAACTATGAAAACGCATTTTTTGAGCTTAACTTTTGTTACTTCTTCACTTTTTTTTCCTCCGAAATTGCGATTCTTTTACTAGCCATTAATGAACGCTAGTGCAATTATTGAAGAAAAGAGTGAAACAAATGTACCATATCAATTAATGTAACGATAATTCAAGTAAGAAGCAAGGGTATGAAGAACTTTAAAATATTTTTTGGTGTTATTTTATCTTGCTGGACTTGTATTATTCTTGAATATTTATCTATATTTTCCCCACTTAATGTTTATTATAAACATTTTATTACATAACACACGATCAAGGGCGGATACAGAAGTTTTTAATCGAAGATGCGAGTGATTTTTACTTTTTACGATGCATACTGATTTTAAAATATTTATCACAAAAGCATTGGACTTGAATTCCGAAATGTTTCCGAGATAGGGTCCCCAAACCCAAACCTTCACTATCCCAATATCACTGAAACAAATCTAAATCTGCGTTTTTTTGAACTTCAATTTCAAAAAATTACGGGTGAAAAGTCCCTCAAAGATCGCCTCAATAGCCCTTCCCTTGTATCCGTCCCTGCACACGATAGGGCAGAAAGGGTTTGCTTTCTCTGGTACCGTCAATTAAGGTGTCTTTTGGCATTGATTGTGCCACATAGAGTATGGCATAACTGCAAAAGATAATCTTGTAATAACAACTGATAAAGAAACAGTAAGATACTGTTTCTTTATCAGTTAAAAGGTTTGAAATGTGCGAATTGTGCTAATCATTCCCGTTACTTAATTTACCATCTTTGTATTGAACACACGGGGGTAAGCTGGACTTATCCACTTAGCCGTGTGTGACAGCCGTGTGACTTTTACCTATTTATGGAAGTTAAAAAACTTACGCAGGGACGCCACTTTTTTTCCTTAGGTGAAGTTATAGCTGCATCACAGGAGGTGTTGCGTCGTTACGATATAGACGAGCCTTGATTATTTAGCGTATAGAAATTGTCTGCGAGACTCCGCAGAACAACCCAACGCAGCTTGAGATTCCAGCGCTGTTTTGGTTTTAGCTTGTCCGCCGACTTGCTCGGAATATGGCGTGTGTTTTGTACAGCTCCAGCAACGAAGCATAGCTTTCTTTTCCCCAATTTTTTTTTTTTTTTTTTAATAGTATATAAAGTCTTTTTCTAAATGCAATTAGTTATCATTGAAAACAAAACTACAGTCCACTTAGAATGTCGCCGAATCAGGAGGCCTTACATGAGGTTGCGAAAAATAACTTTCAGGAGTGCATCAAAAAGGTATACGGACGTTGGCAGAAGGGAATAGTCGCTCAAGGTGACTATTTTGAAGATGGATGTGCTTCGGTGAAGGAAACTATTCAGGCTAAGGTTTTATATAACTTGTCCCCGAACTTTTGAATCGTACTACGTGCTTCAACGCAACATTTCTGCATTGAAATATAATTACTCATACAAAATATATAATTTTCTACTCCAAAAAAGGTAAATGAAGGGAGGTTATAAAGTTAGGCACTGATAAATTCGTTTAAAAACACTATTTAAGATTTACACATAAATATTTTTTGTTTTTAGTTTTGATTATTATCTCATCAAGTTTTTTTCCCTATTGATACGTCAAAATCTTGAGATGTGTAGGTGGCGCAAGCATCGAAACGTTTAAGTGGCGTCTATGGAAGAAAAAACTCATATCCTTTGCTTCTAACACTAGAGTTACGATAATCTTCGTATACCTTATTTTGAACCTCTAAGAAGAAATCTGCATAGTTCCCAGCATAATGTAATTTATTTGTTTAAATTAGTTAAAAATAAAATATTTATATTAAATACAGTTTATTAAAAAAAATATGGAGAAGATATAAATAACTGTAATGAAGTCTAAAAATAGTTTAAATTGCCTTTAGTATAACCAGCGCTGTTTCAGGTGCATTTCAGAAACTAGTGGCTAATTCTTCCGTTTATGTACAAAAACATAATGAATTCTTCAAATTCTTCCAGTGATATGTTCCAAGAGGCATTTTTGAGTTTCTGTCTTAAAGTTGTCAAAATACAACCTTCCTACGCTACCTATAGGTCAAGTTTAAAAAATATATATTTCTTTGAAACCTTTATATTATTACAGAGCACAAATATTTAGGAAAAGTCAAGGAAGGATAAAGCTTTTTTTATGAAAATACTAAGGAGCAGTGAGCAAAACAAGCGTAATTCTAATATGAACACATAGTGTTAATTCCAAAATGACAGTTTATACACATATCAGAACTGTCATCACCAAACATACCCCCCCCCCTTACGGAAAGTAATTTTTTGGCAAGGCAAGTACCTGGAGCTAAGTTTAAAATTACATAAATCCTCTCAGAACGTCTAAAGGTGCAAATATAGAAGTTTCTTAACGCTGTGGAAAATGAAGGGTGTTTTTTAAGAGGTATAGAGCTTTAAGTTGGCAACACTGTTTGATATGTGTGCCATTTTAATGGCTGTCACTTGTTTCGTGTTCACTTCGGTTTGCCATTTCAGCATGAATAGAAAACTAGGCGGTGCAACATGCCACACAGCGCGTGTCACAATTGATTTATTGAAAGAAACGTTCGCTTAACGAATAATTTTGCGTAATGGACCCGTGAATTGGCCTGCAAGATCATGCAATTTAACACCGCTGGACTACTTTTTGTGGGGCTATGTGGAGTCTCTGGTCTGCACCGATAAGCCACAGACGATTAACGCCTTGGAAGAGAACATTTGCCACCTTATTACTGACATACGGCCTCTATTGCTGCAAAAAGTGAGAAAATTGGACTTTCCAATTGGACTTTCTCAGAACCAGCCGAGGTGGCCATATGCCAGAAATCATATTTAAATAAAAATGGCAAAAATCATCTTTCGAATAAAGCAACATTCATGCAATTAACAACATTTAACTGTGTTTTTATTTGAACCTAAATTTCTCTACCTCTAAAAAAACACCCATTATTTCTTGAGATGAGGATCAAAATAAACAAAGAACTCTTCTTAAATCAGAAGAAGTTTTTTAACACCCCGTACTTGGCTTCATAAGCTTTATTTAAGCCATGTTTTAGGAATATGCATTATTTTACCATAACTAGGAGTCACAGCAGAAAGATATAAATGGTCGAATGTCCCAAGCAAATATATCCTAAGCCCCTTTATCTATTTAAGTACACACATAAATGCGATGCCAGGACATATGGAATTCCTATGATCATTCTACTAAAAACTCTCATTGTAATCGTAATGTATACTGTATCGAATGTATTCACACACATTCTAGCCGGTGACTGTTCGACAAGCCGAATATACTATGACAACGCGTCAACTTTATGATTTGCCATTGGTATTTCAATAATTATAATTCTAAATGCAGATCAATTAATAAAATCCGAAACATTTTTGATCGGTTTTGAATGTCATACTCTCGGTACTGAAATCAAACAACAGACAGGTAAAAGACTCCCTAGAATTAATGGCTTAGGTAAAGTAAGATGAAACTAGAGCCGCTATATAGAAAGATCGAAGCATCAGCTTAAGTTTAGCCATTTTGGATCGGATTTTTCATTGTTACACTGCTAGGGTTACCACTGCGAAGTTTCAGGTTTCGCCAAATTTTCCGAAAATAATATATTTTTTTTTAATAAATAATTTACGTGCCGCTAATAATTGCTCACAGTGAACAATTCACAACTCCAGAGCTCGAATACGCTACCTTGAGGTGATTAACAATACTAAAGAAAAAGGTAAAATATTCCATTCCATGTGTTTTCTTTGGGGTAAATTACAGGCTTCAGACAGTTTGTGGTGTAATGTAATGTCAGAAGAATAGAAAAGAAAGCTTCCCACAAACACGATGAAAAATTACTGACATTCACTAAGCGTCAAAGCAAGTTATAAGTTACGGCGTGTGTTTGTTTTATCTTTTTCATCCGCCATTATACAGTGGCTGCAGCGCCCCCTTTAGTTAATTGGAATAGCGAATCATCAAACGCGATAACTCGGCAGAAAAGACAACCACTCAAACACGCGCTCCGATCAAAAACGGTTAATCTTAAGCTGATGCGTCGGCTCGTATATGTAGGGGCCTTAGATATAACTACATTTTATCGCACAAATGGCCGCTGCTTATAAGAATCACGCTTGTTCTAAACCACTTTGATATCATTAAGCAGAAGATTCAACAAATCAGCAAATTCAATAAAGCTCGATTTTGTTCTGTTTTTGAGAATTTGATTTATTAAAGCGGTTGATTCATATAACCACTGGTTCAAATAACCAGCGTCCACTGTATACGTTTTTCCGTCTTTCAAGAAACCTTTTTTACTTCCTTTTACAAAAAAGGAAGTATTGTATTCGCAAAAAAATTTTTACTCAAAAATCGACCTTAATTTCCATTTTATCACTCCAGAATGAATATTGAGTTTTTTTTTTTTTTTCGACTCGACCACACGTGGATAAGTGCCTAAGAACGTATAGAAACACGAAATATCCATAATGACGATTCCCGAGTTAATTACAACGAATTTTCTCGTGACGTCTGTGTGTACGTATGTATGTATATGCGTATGTGCATTATTAATGTTTCATACATGTGGTATTAAGTATAATTAAACTTATTTTTCCCCAAACATAAATTAAAAACAAACATATAACAATAGACTCAGACTGAAACAGAGTAGAACTTTCTACGAAAAAGTCAAAGCATGGTTAAAAAGAGAATTATTAACAAAACACATTTTAAACTTAAACACAAAAAAAAATCGTGCTGTAACCCGAAAGGTGCGTACTGCGCGTTGAAACATAACCAGCAAAAAAAGTCCGTATGAGTCATGGGAGCTACAGCTTTCAATGTGTCTTAAACCACTAAGCTATGCCCAGAGAAGTATAGTATACCGATGAATAGCGTATATTATATTTTTAGGATTCATACCAGGGACCTCGGGGGGGGGGGAAGCTTGGAACAGCTTTCCGGAAGAGGTGGTAATGAGCAAAGGATTAGATAGTTTTAAGAGAGCCATTGATCTTCACTGGGGATTGTAAATTGACTAGGAACAGTCTAGCTGGGCCCAGAGCCTGTTGCTGGTCGTCACTTTTGTATTTGTATTTGTATAAAAATCATATTACGTAAATCGTTCATACTATATTTCTTTGTCTTTATCGAGAGGAACATAGGATTTCTTTAAATAAACTGCAAAAGCAATACCAGGTGTTTTCTTTACATACACTGCATAATTCAAAGCTAAGGGTCATTTTATATCTACTGCATGGAATAAGATGAAATTTTTACTCTGTATCCACTGCGAAACCTAAAGTCTAGAGTTTCCCTTAAGGTAACTGAATAAATCATAAGTTTTAATATAAAATACTTATCTCTGTACAGTTTACCCAACTTACCAGCATGCTTATCAGGAAGTTATCAATATCCGCTACCATTGTGAGTCATATACAGGTAAAATACCAGTAGTCTTCAAGTTTACTTTTTTACTTTGAAAAAATAAATGAACAATAATAATGTAAATTTTTGTTACTTCTTAACCCGTAATAGGGGAGGTGAAAAAGTAGAACGTAACAGGGGACGTGAGGTCTCAGTAACCGCTATATTTAAAAAATTCTTAAAAATCGTGTAATTAAGATACATACCTGTAATTTCCCTCAGATTTTCTTTGATCTTTTATTAGCACGGGGAAAAATATTTTTGAACTTTGAATTGAAATATACCTTTTCCGAGGAAATTTTGCTACAATCTTAAGATTTTTCCAGAAAATCATATGCTGCAGTAAATAACTAACTACTCGTAATAAAAATGAATCTATTATTTATTAATGATTTCATTTTAGTTGCTTAATATATACAGAACATTTTAGTACCAGAAAATTGATTATATTAAGTTACGGGAAAATTTGGACAGCCCTTTAACTATTAGTATTTCGCGTCGTATTTCGAAGAAATATTTAGCCTGTATTGTCCCTAAAACATCATTGCAAAACGTTTGTGAGCATTTCAAACAATTCTCAACCTAATCTGAAATGTTTTGCATCTCTTCCGCATAACGCGGATAATATAAATGAACCTATATCCGCGGCTCTAACGTAAAGAGCCTAATGTCCAGTGCTGCCGAAAATAGTAACATTGAAGGAGAGGTGCGGTCTCACAGACCGCTTCTAAAGAATGCAATGAAATTTAAACCTGATGCACTCGCCTAAAGATACTGATTTGCAAGGGGGCTGTTCAAGGTCACAAACCAAAACAGCTATTGGAAAAAACCATTCAATCGGATTGAAAATGAAATAGGGGTGATCGGATGAAATTTTGAGCGGTCTATGAGACCGTACCTCCCCTGTTACGGGTTAAGAACTTTTACGATTATCGGACGACGTGCAACTCCGCAGCGAATGTCTGCCAGCTGAGCCACACTGAGAAATCAGCAGTCTCGGAACACGCTTTAAGTAATGGCACCCATGACATTAAATTCAATGAAACCAAAATACTTTCAAGGACTTCCCACTATTACTCCAGAATTAACAGGGAAGTGATCGTCTCCCCTGTTAAGGGTTAATGTAACTATCATATTGGACCAATTTCATTCATCAGTTATTTGAATTTAAAGTAAGTCATGTAAATTCTTCGGATGGGATAATGTCAGATAGCCACTACTGAAATTTTCAGATTTTGGATTGGCCACTGCTGGATCAAATTTTGAGGTTTGAAAAAAAAAATTATAAACATTGAACACATTGAAATTCTAGCATTTTTAGAAATTGGGGAGATTTAGAAAGCGTTGGGCTATAAAACGTTCATTGAAGTTTCAAGCAGGGCATTTAATATTGTAGACCTACAGTTTAAAAAATATACTTCACTGTGGCTATTACTAGTGCGTTTTAAACCTTAAAGTGACCACTACTGAAGAAGTGGTCACTAATCATTAAGGCGTAAACGCGTAAAAAACGCCCATTTTGAATTATTTTTAAAAACTAGTCAGATAAACAGGGTTTTTTTTCCCCCAAGGGTGTATTATTTACATTCAGCTAGAAAGTTTCGCTTTTCCGTCTAGAATCAGACACCTCCGTTTTCGTTTTTTAAAGTTGCTGCTATATATACGAGTCCTATCATTCAACTTCTTCTGTTCTATGAGTTGAGGCTGGGTTTAATTTGCAAGGAAGTTCATAGTAGCTTAGCTTCTCTACTTTTTAGTTGTATGTGTCTTTTTACGCATTACACGGAGTTCAAGCTATTAACACGTGAAAATGAGCTATAAAAGAGCATTGGGATCCAGCGCTTGTTTGAAATAAAGCCCTAAGGTTCGGTGATTCTTTCCAAAGTTTAAGCTTATGTTATCTAGTTCCACTTCCTCAAATTAGAAATATAGCGCTGCTATAGTTTTAGTTTCATTATCTAAAAGGTCAGTAGGGCAGAGCATTAAAAACCAGTTGGTGCGTAGTCATTTTGAAAGTAAAAATTCCTAAACTTCAACTTTTTAAAATCAAAACACACCGCTTGAAAGGTTGATTAATATATATAAATTTAACATTCTACTTTTTTTTTAATTCCAAGCAATTTTAGTGTTAAATTTTAAGCATTCGATATAATTTTATCGTGTTTTAAAATATATATGAAAACCCAAGTCTTTTTTATCGATCTTCGTATAAAATAGTCAACATTTCTACATCTGTTTTGTTTCAACTGGATACCAAATTCGTCATAGTATACGAAACTTATCTGTAATGATTCCAAAGAAGTTCCATGTGGCTCAACTCATTTACAATAAATTACAATTATTTGAAGTGCAGACACAAACTTGAAATATAACTACGTTTCTCACGAATAATCTTTCCTCTGTCTACTAATGATTCCCTCTTGAAAAATTTTCTATGTAACTTTTCTGCAAAGAATATTCTCATTAGAAACATATCTTGTAGTTCTGAAGAAGAGACATTAATATACGAGTACATTGCGTTGTTTGAACGTAAAAGTTCCTATTTGTATCATATATACTTCATTCACGATAGTTTTGAACATTCTCGCAAGAAAAGGTGTACACAGTACCTGTTCTTTTATCAAGTAGTGGATGAACTTTATTGTGAAAGATGAATCATCTATCTATATATATAGAAATGAATGTTTGTCTGTATGTCATCCATGAACTCAAAAACTACCCGGCAGATTTATCTGAAACTTTCACCGTTTGTTATTTTTGGTACTGGGAATGTTTATAGACCAGTTTTTAAAAAAATCCGATCGATAGTTCCTTTTTTATTCCAATTTAAGTCACAATCCATTGGATAAATACGAATAAAATTATCGGCTGCAGAAATTAATTCGCGTGAAAGATCTTATTGATAAGAAGTTAGCTGTTGCCATTTTTCTTGAGTTTGAACAAATAAATTCTTTCTTTATTGTTTTATGGCTTTTCATACAACGGGGGGATTTAAAACTTTTTCTATTTGATATTTTTAGCGATTGATTGATCTTGCAAACTGCGTGAGTACAAAATTTGAGTATAGTCACGGCTTCACTTGATACCTGGACCGATTATTATGAATATTGCTATATATATGTATTTTTCCACGGAGAAGGTGCATAATATGCTCATTGAAGCCACTCGCCACCAGGTGGCACTGCAGAGTAGCAACTTCTGCCCCGTTCAACCGATTGTCATGAAAATCAGTATAATGATGTATTTTTTTTGTTGGCGTAGCAACGCGCGTCGGGTACAGCTAGTATATATATAAAGGTGACGGTGTTTCTTTGTTTCTTTGTTTGTACCCGATGGCCAGAAGACCCCATAGCACCTACAGCCTTGAAACTTGGCACAAAATTCGAACGTATCCCGGGCCCGTGCACCTCGAAGCCGAAATTCTAAATTTCGAATTAGTGTTTTCCAAATAACTAATTAAGTTAAATTTCGGCTAATTAGAAGGTAAAAATCCCCCCATCTCCAAACATTATATATCGTTGGAAAGGGTTTTCCTTCCCAAACAAGATGATGTTTGTTCCTTTTTTCTCAATTGAATAGAACAGGAGATATTAGCGATTCTATTTGAGCCAATTTCCAAGGCTTCTCTTTCGAGAAATTTCTATGACACTAGGTCCACTTTCCCGACAATTTTCAACTATAACACTTAGGTCCATTTTCCAGACAATTTTTCAATTACTTTCTTTTTAAACATTTTGGACGAAGTTGCCTTTTTTGTTTATGAATATTTTACTGTTATTACTTTATTTTAAATTCATTGTGCATATGTTAATTGATTTTCCTTTTAATTAGAAAGTCTCTTGGCGAATTTGGCGATGAATATGGAGTTTATTACATTTGAAAGCTACTGCAAATGTAATTTTGATGTAATTTGTTTGTTTTTTTTAATTTAACGGATTTTCATTAAATGTTTAGCACAGGCATCGCTGTGTGGGTACTGCTAGTAAAAAATATAACAGGTAATTTGAGATGACGCTTTGCATATTATAAGGTGATTGTGCAATTCTAAATAATACGCTCAGTTAAAAATTATTTTGATTTTTACCAGTCCTCCAAAGGAGCTCTTTTTAATCGAAATTTTCTCTCGTGTGATACACAGTTATAAAAGCGACAGTTTTACTTACACACAAAAATATATTGACGCTGTGTCATTTTTTATGATCATTGTGATAGAATATTTCATTTATAGAATATTGGGGTTCAAAGGTGCCCCACGGAAATTTATTAGGGTATTCTCAGGTATTATTGACGGCCATAAAAAGATCTATTGCTTCTAAATCAAACCCTCAAAAACAAGAAAGCGTCAATGAAATCAATGAGCTGATGTCGAAAGTTTTAATTAGATGCATGAGAAATTAAACAATAAAGTATTTTAAAAGTAATAAAAAAATATATTTTGTTAAAACAAAATGTATATGTGTATTTTCGGTCATTGCATAAAACAGTTGTAAAATGTTATAGACTGACTTAAAAAAAAAATAAAAAAAAATAAAAAGTTTAAATCTTTTGAAAACTAAGTAATCATTTCAACCAGGCACATCAAATAATAATTATGCTGAAAAATGGCCTTACGCACATTAGTTTACATATGCCTCGTGCAGAAAACTATTTTTCTTACAAGCAGACTTTTACCTTGCTTTTGTGCTATCACATTATAACAGCGAAACATTGTGTTGCAAAATAGCTTACGTTTAGGAGACAGAAAAAATGTCTAAAAGAAGATAACTCTTTGGCCTTAAAGAAAACGTTGAGAAAAACGAGTTGGGTATTTGGGTATGAAAAGAGATTAAGTGTAATGTTATTTTTTGAAAATCATCTTTCATTCCTTAACGTAAAAATAACGAAAAAAAAGAACTTATGTTGAGTTTTTTTTTTTTTTTTTTTTTTTTTTTACAGGAATTGAATAGTTTGAAAAAATTGTTATTTGTCCTTTCTTTGCATAAAAACTCTTCTTTTTATACACACAAACACACACACACTCACGCACACCCACACACACGTATATGTATATATATGCGTCTGTGGGTGTGAGTGTAGATAGAGAGAGGAAAAGGTATGCATGTGGGCACTGCTAAGGTGGGCCGAAAAAACTCATTTTTTTTTTTTTTTTTGAGGTTGTAATAGTGAGGAAAAGTTGAGAATTATAAGGATGAACAAATAAAATAAAAGAATTATGGAAATCGTTTGACATTTTCTGGTCGCGGATGGGGCCTAAATTTTAACAAAATATTGAAAAATATATCATTGTTGAGATTTTTTTAAAAAAAATTTAATTAGATGTTTTTTCAATGTAATAGTTTGTAACGTCTTTAAACAGAGACTCAGAACATTCTGTTTAAATTAAGTTTTGATCAGCTAATATCTTCCGGTCGCTCATAAGTCCCAAAATTTTCCGAAATAATGAAAAAGTTTCTTTTTTTACTGGTTTTCGGTATTTGATGAATAATCAGTATCTAATATCTTTAAACGAACACCTCTTGTGGGTATATATATATACCCAAGCAGCACAGAGGAGTTCAAAGCTCGTTCTATAACACGTTCAGAGCACACCAACCGACACGTTCAAATTACGTTCTCCCAGAACGGTCTAAAAAGCGTCTATGTGTCTCGTCGATCGATGTCGTATAGCACGTCGAAATCTGGTGTTGTACCACCGCTTTTGCACCAATTTTGAACGTGGAATATTATGTTATATTAAAGTGGTAGGATGACGTTTCATTTTGGTGTTAACAAAACAATACTGAATATTCTACTTTCACAGGTAAAAAAATTCGAAAAAATGAAGGGTGTACCCCATAAGGGTGTTTTAAACTTACAAATTCAGTTTTCGCCAGATCTCTGCTGAATTTCGTACTGAAATCTTTTGATGATCGAAAATTCCTCATAGAAAGAGCCCCCCCCCCCTCAAAGAACACCACAATGAGGATTTTTCTTTACAAAAAAATTCAGTTTATGTCGGATGCTTGACAAATTTGGCACACTCAATTTTGTCAAGTCATTTGATGAACAAGAAGTCTCATAGGGGAGTCTTCGCCCCATTTTCTATGGTGTGCAGATGCCCACATACAGGACTTTTCCTTTTACAAATCGAGTTTACCAAACCTCTGACTCGTAGATACATAGGTCTTTTGATGCTTAATAATTCACATAGACGGTTTTCCTTCTTACAAAAATCTAGTTTACATTGGACCTTTGACAGATTTTGCACATAGCTTTCTTTGATGCTGAAAAATCCACATAGGGGAGTTTTCGCCTCTCTATGGAGATGGAAATTCCCCCAAAGAAGATTTGCCCTTATGCAAAATTCAGTTTATGTTGGATCGTTTAAGAGGTCCTTTGATGTTCAGGAATTCACATAGGGGAGTTTTCTTCCCACCCTGAGGGAGGAAAACCCCATAGAGCGTTTTCCTTTTTACAAATCGAGTTTATGATATTTGTCAAATTTGGCACATGGTTTCTTTGATGCGCAAAAATTTACAAAGGGGGAGGGAGAGTTTGGCCTCCCGTCATAAAGGGGTTTTCCGCTGACAATTCTAGTTTACGACAGATCTTTTTCAAATTTAGTACAGAAGTGTTGTGATGCTCGAAAACTCAAGTAGAGGAGTTTTTGCCCCTCTAGTAAAATGCAAAAATATCTTATACAAAAATCCAAGTAATATCAAAGCTTAGCCAAATTTGGAAAATATAAATTTAACGTTTTGCAAAATTTGGCACATTGAGAGGGGTCAAGGTCCTTCGATTCCTCCCGTAAATACTACCTTGAATTACAATGCTCAGATTTCGTGCACTTTTTCCTAAACGTAGTTTTTTATAACCTTTTGTTACAATATCTGTTAAATGTGTACAGTTTTTGTAAATTAGAGTTTTATATTTTCTGTTCTGCAGACTTAAATAATAACACAAAATTTACAAAAATACCGATTAATTTACAGATTTTGATGAAATGAACACTTTAAAGGCTTAACTGTCCTGAAATGCAACTCCCTAAAGCAGTTAATAGCAGTGCGCCTTGCAGCCACACTACAATTTCGAGGTTCGACTCTTGGGCTTATTCAAGGTGTATTATAACATAACTTCAGAAGTAATTTCCCATGAATACATGAACAGGGTTTGAAGAAAAACCGGAGTAAATTAAAAAACCTTAGCTACCCTGGATTTTTTTTAATCAAGTTCCCTGGTCATTGTTGAAAATTGCGGACTATCTTACAAGAAAAAAAAAATCTTGATCACTATTTTAACATTGCTTAAACTGTACCACTTTGTTACTTTTACTTTTCATACAGATATGAATAATTTTAAATCCTGAATTTATTTCTACTCAAATTTATTATAAAAAGCGTCAAAATTGAAGAAAGAAAAAAGAATTTGAAAACCATTTAGCATTTAGGTGAAATATTATCAAAATTGATTTTTCTGAAACACGACCACACCATAAATAGAAAACAGATTAATCCATACAGAAACAAGTATATCACATTTTGAGAAAAGCTTTCCTTTTATTCCCAAAAGGCATTTAGTAGTATTTTTTTTCTTCAGTTTGCTCTTAAAAAAACCTCCGACTAAGTTTTACGTTAAAAAGAGCCGCATGAACCATAACCATAAATTATATCAAGTATTTCATATATCTTTCCACACGAGAAGTTGGAAATAAAAATTCGAACAGTATTAAAAAATATTAAAATTAGTAATTATAAAGTCGCAAAATAATTTTGCACAATTATTCAGAATATGTGAGAACATTTTCAGGTATGATTACAGTTTATGGAATCTGGAATAGTCATTACACAGTTGGTTAATTTTATGAGATTGTTGTAATCTACCTTTACACTTTGCAGTCTTGAATTAAGCATCTATTAAAAAAAAAGATTCCCTGATGTAGTTAATCAAATCATTTTTTTCCAACAATACAAAAAAAAAAAAAAAAAAAGAAATAAAATCTTTAAAAGTGATTGAAATAAATTGAGTAAATTGCTTAGTTTGGCTTCCCAGCAAAGAAATATTTTTTAATTGTGAAATCCATATGCAGTTTTAATTCCTAAAACTTAAGAAGTTGTTCAGAAAGACAGATGCCAATTTTCGTACTTGGTATTATTTATTTTAAATCTAATATGTAGTTTGTTTCTGAAGTAAATGTTTCAATATGCGGCAAATTTTGAAAAAAAAAAAAAAAAAATCGACTTTATCGAGATAGTTTATTTTTTTCAAGTGGTTGTGTTAACAAACCCACGAGTTTTTATTATTTTTTTTTCTTTTCGTGCTGGGCCCGGTTTGACGAATCCTGTACATTAATAAATTAAAATAGTTGAATAAATAAAATACATATTTTAAGAGGAGTTAGTACTCCCTATACCGTCAATATTAATTTGCACATGTTCATGTACCTTTCTCTGAAAATCTATTAAAAATACAATTATGAATTTTTTCTGTACCTTAAGTAGACTTTTTCCTCCATATTGAAGTAAAATTTTACAAAAAGAAAGCTTTTTTTAAAAATTATAATTAGATGTATGGAATAGGTGGCAAAAGTTTCAAAGCCTAACACAATTTAGATTCTGAGAAAAAGGAACATTTAGTTTCAAAAATACCATTTCTCGATATAACAATTTAAAAAAGAAAATCATACCTTATCAACATATGTTTACATTTTTTTTAAAGTTAATTTTAACTTACTTCTCATATAAGCACGATCAAGAAGTTTGTATCATTAAAAAGGTTTTGAAATGGAGTATCAAAATATATAGAAATCAAACAATAGAATTTTTGAAAGTATTTAGGGTACTGACTACCTTTAAAGTTCTTACAATTTTCAAATGATGCTCTGTAATGGCTAAGATGTGTCTACTATATATATGGAGAAATAAATTTAAAAATAAAATACAGCAACATTAGTAAAACTATCACAAATGTAAAAATTTGCTAGGGAATTTTTTTTGAAGTGCCTGCTTCTTTTTAGTTGGTCAGTGATGAATAATATTTGGATGATAAAAAGAATTTACTTTAGTTGAATCATTTTATGATTCTACTTGAAAAGGGTCTCAAATTTTCCATGGACTTCCCTAGTAAAGCCATTTTACGGCATTAACTTTTTGACTGATTAAAGGATTTTATGGTTAAAACCCTGAATTTCCCCTACTCCCCCTTTTCTCTCTCTCTCTCTAAAATACAAGATGTTTCTTAGCCCTCAGAAAAACTCATGTGAATTATATTCTTATTTTCTTTAGTTAATTGCAAAAAGAATCACGTAAGTCACACAAAAAATCAATGAAGTAACGCATACAAGTTAATAAAAAATTTAATTACAAAATACCCTTCATTTTACATGATAAACTCTTACACATATTTTGATTTTAGGAACAACCAATAAGGAATTAAAACGAAAGGCGTTGATCGTTTTGTCCCATTAATGACCTTGGCTGCCTGAAATTAAAATACAAATAAAAAGACAAAAATTGCAGCTTATAATCAGATTAAGTGCGTAAAAAATTTGAAGTACAGTCAGAAATCACCTGACGTAAACATTCTTATTTTTTGAATGATACAAATTAAACTAAATAAGTTGGAAAAAAATGTAACCCGAAGTGTTCAAATCCAATAGTACAATACAACCGTTGATCATACCTTGGGAGCCCAGTGTGTTCATCATTTTTTAGAAATAGTCATAGAGAGGCAATACATTCTTTTAACATAAGAGACAATTTGACTTTGATTTTCTTTAATGAAAAAAATTACGTAATAATGTATGTAAAAAAAACATAAAGGATGATTCTAATTTTAATCACGGAAAAACCATGCTGCTTTTAAAGGAATTTCAAAATCCAACTCGAGTATCCATGTTTGTGACTTGTGTGCTATATATCGAGCAAGACCCTTAATTTGTCCAAATGGGGGAAAAAATCACTAAGAAAGTTCTATGAGTTTTCTATGATAGTACTTTTTTCCCATTATTTCATACTACAAAAAACATATTTTCATTATTTAAAAAATAGATACTCTTTGTTTCTGCATTTATGCATCATTTTCGCGTGTTTATTTGTTGTTTGATTTGGAACCTAAGTTGGTTAGTATTTTTAGTCTAATTGGGTAATAATTTTAGGTGTCATAACTTGATTCTACTTCTACACAGTAAAACTAGTTTGCTCACATATAAAACATGGCCTGCTGCTTTCAGGAGAAGATGCTAGTTGCATTACTTAAAATTATCTATTTTGTGCACATCTCAGAGTAAATAATGAAGAAAGCTAAGAATCAATGTACCACACATATATTCAGAGATATTACTAGAATTATTTTCAAGATATGAAAATATTCATCGATATTTTTCCAAAATCGCGTTTATTAAGACTTATAACAAAGGATGAAATGGAAGTTGTCGGACAAAGAAGAGATGTGCACTAATTTGTTTTTTTCATTGTAAAAAAAAAAACCCCGAAATGTTTTTAGAAAATAACGGACAGCTAAAGTATCTTATTCCTGCCGGTAACATATCCTGCGAAAATCAGAAAAGTCTTTGTCCCTATCAGAATCTTCCCAAAATTAATCTGGTATTTTTTGGAAGAATTAAAAACCTTTCCACCTTTCCAATACAGACAAACAAAGCCTCTTCACTAAAAATGTTCATGATTGGATGGAGTAATTTTCTCTTTCTGATACTATTCACTATTTTGAGGTTGTAGAAGACCCATTATGTATAGAAAAGCACATGCTGTATCTTTTATATTGAGAATACGTGGGGTTTATTGGGAAAATGTCATTTGATTATTTGGTGTGACATATAATTGTTTTGATTATTTTGTATGCATCTTTCTTTCATGTTTTCAAGAAACAAAATTATATGCGAGGATCACATGTCTAGTTTTAGTTTTTTTTCCCCCCCAAATTCATGCTATAAAGTATGTAATTTAACACGCTTATCTTCCAATAATTTTATAATTACGTAATGAATTATAACAAGTGTATTAATGAGTGCTTAGATGCTTTTACCTGTTATTTATTTTGCAATACATGTACTTCCTTCAACTATTTTATTTTGTTTATAATTCGAAAGATGCTAAGATTTGTCATTGACTTTAATGTCTAGGAGTTGTAGACAATATTATTCAAAACATATTAATAAACTTATTCCATTTGTTACTGTTTTAATTTCATTGTGTTCTATTTCGTATTGGGTGACTTCATGTTAAATCAGGTGGGCACTGAACCTAACCATTTCATACAAACATAAAACTTTCAGAAATTTTCGTTCTTTTGTATCATAAAGATACATATGGTTTTAAAAAAATCTTTCATAAATTATCCTACATAATTAAAATCTGAGTGTCTGTACCTATCAATCCATTATTAATCTATATACATATGTCCGAGTAACTTCTCCCGAACGCCAGTAAACTGATCATCAAACCAGGTACAATTGGATTCGTAATTTTCCCGTCTTATGTTTGACTGTTTAACATAATCCTCCGATAATAATTAGCAGAGATGTCAATTGAAAACTATTTATTACTAGAATGTCACCCGTCACGGTATGACAGGTGAAAATTTGCTTCTACATTTGAACGCAGTCATTGCCTGTTTGGTGATATTTTGGTAGTTTTAAATTTTAACCCTAACTCCAGTGGATCAACTGTAAACTCTAGTGAAAATTTGTTTCGATATATACATTTAAACGCAGCGAATGCCTGTTTGGTGATATTTTGGTAGTTTAAGTTACATTTGGCAGTTTAACCCTAACTCCAGTGGATTAAACATTAACTCCAGTACATAGTGGTCATTGTTGACCATTTTCACGTTTCTTTATTCTCCTAAAATGAGTCTTACCAGTAAAACAGTTAAGTCATCGGATCGAGTTCAGCCTTGTCACGATTAAGCATTTCCTTGCATGTTAAACATTACCAAAACATTCTCAAATTATCATGCCGTGGCGCGAGTTTCATTGTTGAAACTCGCGGGTTACTTGATCACCGACTATTATTTATATGAGGATGATACATAGGATAATACTTAGATTTCTCGACATAAAATCTCTATTTTTCGATGGCTTTCATCCATTCAAGTTATCAGAGCTTCATCTCAACTTTCCGTAACAACCGTTTTTTTTTTTTTTTTTTGTTCAAGCGTGATTGTTGAACACGCGTCACTTGACACAACTTTCATTTTCGAGGTAGACCGTGCAAAGCCGGGAGAGCAGCTAATGCGTAATGAAGTTTTGAGGTTTGTTAATATACCTTCCTTCGGTGCTTTTGAAATCATATCTCAAAGCTATGGGAGCATCAGGATTGCGTAATAGCTGACAATTACATGCACTTTGATTTGTGTGTGGTGGTCAGTAACTTAAATACTCTTCAAAAAAAAAAAATTTTCACATAATTTAATATTTAGAAAAAAAAAATTTCTCAATTTTAAGATATTGTCTTTTTGAGATTTTGAAAAAAAAAAAAAAGGATTTTCACTGGAACTATTGAGAGATTAGCACCAGGGGTGATGGTGGATTCAAGTAAAATTTTCTGGAAACTGAAATTTTTGGAAGTTGCCCCCACCTTTGCCCTCCCCCCCCCCCCGTGAAAAAACTTGTCAAATATGCATAGAAAAATAATTTGAAATCATTTGAAAAGTACCACTTTAAAAGATTTTTTTAAAACATTTTTTTAGTTTTAGAATCTGTCGGCCGAAATTTTTCGGAAATTAGAGATCACAAACAACCCTGATTAGCACTCATTTTTTGAGATGAAAGACAATATCTCAAAAAATTTTGAAATTTTGTGAGAAGCATTTTTTTAAAAGGTTTTCAACTTACATATCGAATCAAAGAGCACGTAGTTGTCTTTTAAAAGGAGCTATTTTAAAAGACTGAAGTTCCCATAGAATTGAAGTTAAGCATGAAAGCACTGCCGACCAGCAAAATAAATACTTTTTAACGAATTTCAAAATCATAAGTTATGGATGATTGAATTCTTTTTTAAAATTATTTACAAATTTAAGATGTGAAAGAGTAAGATTTTTGAAAATTTCATGAAAATATGAAAAGGTCAGGTTGGGGATTTTTTTGCCCCTTTATTCGACATAAATTCCATCCCATTTAAAAATTGCACACAAAACATACTCAACTCATAATTAAATACAATTTAATTCCACTTATAAGATGCCGATTGATTCAAGAGCAAGGCTGTTTTTTTTCCGTCAAAAAGATGTTACAAATTTAAAACCCGAATCTAAAACTCTAAATAAAGACTTAAAATAAAAAAAAATTAAAAAAAAAATCTGAGTTCAAACACTTTATTACACGGCGAATATTTGCGAATATTTTTCTAATGCAGACAAAAATAGCAGATAATTTTAACTCTTAAAGCCAACGCTTCTGTTCAATATTATTTTTCTTTCTCCATCAGTTTCCAATTCATTAGTTGATTTTTGCCAGCCTTTTTTGTTTGTTAAGTCTGTGAAGAAATAATAAACGCAGAAAACTTTCAAGCACCAGGTGATGACAATCAACAGCTGGTAGCCGCTCGCCATTTTGTTTTGTTGCGATAAAATAAACAAGAAATACGCATTCTGCATGGAATAACTAAAACAACCCCTTTTACGGAAATAAAGGTAGCAATCATTTCGGATTCAGATCAGAAATGAAAATTTCACAAAGAAATGTCAGCAAATAATGTATCCGCGAAATAGTCATTGATATTAAGTTATACAAATGGAACAATTAAGTTTTGCAGAATGTTCGAAGCTAAGGAAAAAAAAACCCAATAAACTCAAAATTTAAATGAAATTCGACTTATAGACAAAATTTACATGTGAAAGATTTAAAAATAAATATAATTAAATTAATCACTTACTTTTAATAAAAGAATATCCTTTGCTCCGATTGTTTTTGAGCAGTTGCTTCGAAAGCTATTGAAGTTGGCAAGCAAAGAAAGTTTCTGGAACTATTCCAAGGTATACCCATGCATCCGAGCGCCCTCTATATCTGTATACAGATATAGAGGGCGCTCGGATGCAGTGATATCGGAACGTCAAATATTACGTTATTTTAGCACGGGAATAACACCGTGGCATTAGAACGTTTTTTGAACGTCTAATATGACATCACCTCAGAACTAAACTGGCACCGTGATAATATCACTGTTGCTGTACGTCTAATTTTACGTGCAAGTAACACTTAACACCGTCATTCGACCAATAACACGATTTCTGTACTAGATTTGAACGTTCTGGTGCTACTGGGGTATATATATATATATATATATATATATATATATATATATATATATATATATATATATATATATATATATATATATATATATATATATATATATATATATATATATATATATATATATATATATATATTCTATGCATATAATAAAATAAGATGTTTGTGTGTGTGTGGCGCGCATCCTGGGAAAACGGTAAGGCCTAGAAAGATGAAATTTGGTGTACAGATGCAGTTTTTGCTGAAGTTGTGCACCTCGGGCTTCAATTTTTGATATTTTAATTAGAAAAAAAGTTATTTAATGTTTTATGTGATTTTTAGCACTTTTTAGTACTATTAACCTCACAGACCCCGAACCAATCGCGCCAGACAAATATTTTTGGTACTATAGTGTCGGAAATTTAATTTTAAATATGATGAACAAATAATTTTGAAGATAGAGCAATTTTTGTATTTTTAATGAATTTTTGAAAAAACCTTTAATTTGCATGTTTTCCTGGGTTTTATTTTTTTCTAATATCATCCTGCGAGAAGTATCCAAGCCTCATTTCTGAAATTTAAGTTGGTAATAGTAAAAACATTTCGCCCTCTTCAGAAGAAAAAAGTTCTTAAAAATACGCAATAGTTTTTTTTTTTTACAATTTTTTTAATGCTGAACACATCAGTCCTTTCACGCATCAGTCGAAAAAAGCGTTCTTCAATCTTTTATGCCTGTGACGTCACTACTTGGGTTTCGATTCAATATTTACGGTGGAATCTTAATCGCAAGCAATGTTAATCTTTTTTTTTAACCGACTTCAAAAAGGAGGCGGTTATCAGTTCATACCGTATGTATGTTTTTTTTTTTTTTTTTTGTCCATTCATAGCGTCTCACCTAGTGAACTGATTTTGATGATTCTTTTTTTAATGGATAGGGGATGGCTCAACTTAGGTCCCATTACTTTGTTTGACCATTTTTGTTCTTTAGAAAAAAAAGTTATGGGCAAAAAACAGTAAATTCTATGCAATTTCCCTATTAAATGACTAAAGTGATATTGTAGCGCAGTTCGCACTTTTCATCCGTGGATAACGGTGGCTCAGTGGTAGAATTCTCGCCTCCCACACGAGCGACCCGGGTTCGAATCCCGACTAGGAGAAAGTGAATTTTACTAAATTTTCGTTTCTACTGTTTCCCGTATTTTCTCGAATGTTGTATTAATTTCTGTATCTTTCCAAGTCTGGAAAGTTCCAGCACTTTCTCAAGTTGTATGTAAGGAGATGTAACGTTCATTCGTTGTTCTGATTAAAGATCTCGAGTTGAGACTAACGAGTATTCGCTTTATTTGGTTTTCACTTTGTCTTCGCTATCTTCATCTACCCGACAATATGAAACTCATTGTTATAAAAGTTTGGTGCCATATAACAGTAACATTAATAGTAATTGTAATGATAATTTTGAATGAAGGCTTCTCTGAAGCAAGCATCAAATTTCTTCAAGGGATATTTCGATAATGGGGAATCTGGCGCTGTCGTCTCATTTTTGGCGTAAATAATTTTATTTTAGTAACCCTGCTGATTTATAGTAACTCTATGTGAATTACAAAATCTTCCTTTCTTCAGTGCTATTGCTCCATAGTAGGGGTAAACCTAACCTGGAAGCGAGGTGATGCAGTGATTAGGATCTGCTTAGCCTTCAAAATGCTACTATTAGGTTTGCCTCAACTACTCTGTAGTATTTTTTTCGTTATTATCTATGCCGATAACAGATGATCGGGGCTAAGTAAGAAAATACAGGATTGCATCATGAGCAACTTAGATGCTGTGGAATGTAAATTAGTTAGGAAAAACGCAATACTTAAATGGTTTTAATTAAATTAACTACGCATGATTTCCAGAGAGGAACAAAGATAAGTTTTTAGTGCCAATCGCTTAAAGTTTAACGCGTGTCAATAGTTTTTTTTTTTTTTTTTTTTTTTTTTTTTAGTATGGAGCATTTTTAAGAAAAAAATGTGAAGTTTCGTGATGGTAACTTCTTACTATTTCTGAAATACCTACATTTACACTAAAAGGAATGAAATAAAAAAAATTTGAAAAAAAAATAGAACCGACTTCAAAATTGCTCTAAAAAGTGAAAAATAATTTTTTTCTTTAAACACCATCGATAATGCTTTTAAACATAATTTTTGAAGTTGGCGCAAAAACGATAGCATTCACAGCCATAACTCAAATACAACTATAAATTTAACCAGGCCCAGTTTCTTCACTATCACATACATTATGCATTGATGACAGCATATTTGAATAGCGATATAAATGTTTCGTTCGTAACTTTGGATGCTTTTCTGAAAAAAAATATGAACGAAGCATGGTTACACTGGATTTTACGTTTTGCTTTTGCGCCAACTTCAAAAATTATGTTTAAAAGCATTATCGATGGTGTTTAAAGAATAAAATTATTTTTCACTTTTTAGAGCAATTTTGAAGTCGGTTCTATTTTTTTTTTCAAAATTTTTTTATTACTATATAGCTTACTTCTACATTTTCTTACGTGATGACCACGTGTTTTTTTGGCAGCGCTTGCTTTTTTTCTTTCTTTTTTTTTTTTTTTTTTTTTGTTTTATTTAGGGATTGCATTTATTTCTTTTTCCATCCCCCCCCAAGCTGGACCTTTCACTGTATCTATATTACGTTACATTTCATAGTTGTGCACATTAATTCAATAAAAACAGCGATATTTTTTTTATCTTTGTCAAACGCTGCTTTTTGCACACCACGGGGAATTTGAGCTTTTTTTTTTTTTTTTTTTGCTCTACTTAAATAAAAAAAAAACGGTTTTTTGAGTGTTCTTTGTTTTTATTAGGAAATGGGTGAGGAGGTCAAAATGAATAGAGATGGATAAGAAAATGTAGAGATAGATTGTAAAGGTAGATAGCTGCCGAAGGCGGCAATCTTGGCGTAAAAATGTGAATGGCACAAAAAAAAGATAGAGATGGATTGATTAATACTGCTGCCAAATTTATTTAAACAACCGCCGAAGGCGGCAAACTTGAAGTAAAAAGGTAAATGACAAGTTAGCCAAACAGCCGCCGTAGGTGGCTGCTTGCACATTGGATGTCAATGCCCCCCTCCCTCCCCCACATACACCATGACTTTGAAAAAACAATGCTTTCACATAAAAGTGGAAGTGCTTTTTGTTTATTTTTCGACAAAATTTGCATGAAGAGTACGTCGTTTGTGTCTCCCCTCCCCCTCCTTTAAAAAAAATTCCAAACGACGAAACTGGAGACAGATCTAGAAAATATTTTATTCAAATTATTAATGATATAGATAGATATAGATTGATTGACACCGCCACGAAATTTATTTAAGCAGCCGCCGAAGGCGGCAACATTGGCGTAAAAAAACGAATGATAATACTGATTTATAGAGAAAAACATTGATTAATGTCGTCGTTAAATTGTTTAAGCAGCCGCCGAAGGCGGCAGCCCTGGCATAAAAAAGGCGAATGGCGTAAAAAGGCGGACCAGCTGGTCGCCGCAGGCGGCTAGTATATATATATATATATATATATATATATATATATATATATATATATATATATATATATATATATATATATATATATATATATATATACTGGGACGTAGGAAATACGACCTGACTAGTCTGTCAAACATTTTGTTTCATACTTAAAATAACACACCCAAAATTTTATTAGCAATAATCTACCCAAGAGCTTATTCAGCCCTCTCTGATGAAAAATCTGGACCTAATACTCAAACATTAGTAGTTTGTTTCTGAGTAAGAATTTATTGCACTATAACAGGTAAAGAAAATAGTAATTAAAAAGGATTTACTTTATCGCCTATAGAAATAAGAACGGAATTGTGGTATTACCTAATTTTATTCTTTTAAATATCGCACAAAACCCCAATGCACTGCTTATCACCGTATCTTAAAATAAGTGAAATCCTCTCCTGAATTATTCATAAGTTACCTCTAATTAATGAGCAAGAAAAATTTAAAAAATAGAAGTCTTATTATGCAATGAATGTTTGTCTCAGATATATGTGTATTACGTGTGAATATTCAGTTAATAAAGCAGAGGAGAAAAAATAAAGCTTCGGCTTTGTTTCCATTCGCAACGAAATCGGCGGCAGGTTTAGTTTTGGAAAATATTTAAATGATCAATTCAAGAATGTATCGAATAAGTTTAAGACAATTTAAAATACAAATTTTCAAACGCAGTTTGTTGTAAATAAGTTCAATATTAGTTGCTCGTGTGTTTGCATTTCTTTTTTGCCTAAGAAAAGTGTTTTTATGCAATACCACTTTATTTAAAATGTAAGATTGAATGTGTTACAACATTTTAAAGTCAAACTTTATGCTTTTTTACGAAAGATTATTTTATCACGGAAAATACGGAAAAAACACGATACGGTTCCAAAAAATTAGATTTTGCTGCGTTAGGCATATTATATTAAAACTACCAAAAGCGGTTTCTTGAAATCCTTTTCTTTTTACGAGTCGTATCCGAAATATAATTATGAAGCGTTCCTTTAAAAATAGACATAAAAAATGAGTTATTCCTTAAATAATACAATTCTTATTATGCAATACATGTTTGTCTCAGATATATGTTTTTAACCGTTAATATTTAGTTAATAAAGCAGAGGAGAAAAAATAAAGCTTCGGCTTTGTTTCCATTCGCAACGAAATTGGCGGCAAGTTTAGTTTTCGAAAATATTTAAATGATCAATTCAAGAATATATCGAATAACTTTAAGACACAATTTGAAATACTAATTTTCACACGAATTTTGTTGTAAATAAGTTCAATATTAGTTGTTCGTGTGTTTGTATTTCTCTTTTGCCTATGAAAAGTGTTTTTATGCAATACCACTTTATTTAAAATGTAAGATTGAATGTGTTACAACATTTTAAAGTCAAACTTTATGCTTTTTTACGAAAGATTATTTTATCACGGAAAATACGGAAAAAACACGATACGGTTCCAAAAAATTAGATTTTGCTGCGTTAGGCATATTATATTAAAACTACCAAAAGGCGGTTTCTTGAAATCCTTTTTTTTACGAGTCGTATCCGAAATATAATTATGAAGCGTTCCTTTAAAAATAGACAGAAAAAATGAGTTATTCCTTAAATAATACAATTCTTATTATGCAATACATGTTTGTCTCAGATATATGTTTTTTAACCTTTAATATTTAGTTAATAAAGCAGAGGAGAAAAAATAAAGCTTCGGCTTTGTTTTCATTCGCAACGAAATTGGCGGCAAGTTTAGTTTTCGAAAATATTAAAATGATCAATTCAAGAATATATCGAATAACTTTAAGACACATTTTGAAATACTAATTTTCACACGAATTTTGTTGTAAATAAGTTCAATATTAGTTACTCGTGTGTTTGTATATTTCTTTTTTGCGTATGAAAAGTGTTTTTTTGCAATACCATTTTATTTAAAATGTAAGATTGAATGTGTTACAAAAATTTGAAGTCTGACTTTCATGCTTTTTTACGAAATATTATTTTATCACGGAAAATACGGAAAAAACACAATATGATTCCAAAAAATTAGATTTTGCTGCAGGCATATTATATTAAAACTACCAAAAGCGGTTTCTTGAAATCCTTTTTTTTTTTACGAGTCATATCCGAAATATAATTATGAAGCGTTCCTTTGAAAATAGACATAAAAAGTAAGTAATTGCTTAAATAATACAAGTCTTATTATGCAATACATGCTTGTCTCAGATATATGTGTATTACGCGTGAATATTCAGTTAATAAAGCAGGGGGGGGGGCTTCGTTTCCATTCACAACGAAATCGGCTGCAGGTTTAGTTTTGGAAATTATTTAAATGATCGATTCAAGAATCTATCGAATAAGTTTAAGACACAGTTTGAAATATAAATTTTCAAGCGCAGTTTGTTGTAAATAAGTTCAAAATTAGTTATTCGTGTGTTTTTGTATTTCTTTTTTGCCTATAAAAAATGTTAGCACTTACCTGAAAATGCAGGCTTTCACGTGGTATAGAAATAAATTCGTTATCTGTAACGGCTTCGTCACAAATAGAAAAAGAATAGCGGAAAGAAAAATTACTTTCAGACTCAAAAAACCGCTTTCCTTGAGCACTCTCCCTGCTACTGACTGCAAGCACTCCAGTGATCGTCAGGGAATGCAGATGGGTGAGTGCTATCATCTACTGCAAGGAAAGTCGGTTTCTCCTGGCGGTTAATTTTAAATTCGAATGTAACAACTTACCCCTGTCTCCCCTACTATTTAATTAAATAAAGCGCACGGTTTTTTTAGTAATCTTTGTTTTTGTTAGTTCATATTTTGGAAATTCTTGAAATTTTTATATGCTTCAGTTCGTGCTTTCGTTTCTAAATGAATACTCGTTTCGTTATTTATACTTATTGCTATTTTACTTTTATGGGTAAGGAAGAAGTTCGATTTTTAATCACGTCATAGGGGTGTGTTTTGAGTTCCTTCAGTTAAAACAGAAAACGAAAGAAAGTAGCGATTATTTCTCACAATTATTACTGAACCAGGCAACGCCGGGTATTTTTGCTAGTTTTTACTATATATCTTATTTGCATT
Source organism: Uloborus diversus (assembly GCF_026930045.1). Lineage (NCBI taxonomy): Eukaryota > Metazoa > Arthropoda > Arachnida > Araneae > Uloboridae > Uloborus > Uloborus diversus. Next base: position 14,637,855 of record NC_072735.1, read on the forward strand.
TAACATTAATCTGCTAATTCAAATTGCTGAATTAGAAGTTCTTTTTTTAATTTATATTGCCTCAAGTATACCAATTAACTTTGCGCAAAATCTAAAAGAAATACTCATAATTGAAACTTATAGGAACTATGTTAAGAAATACCTGAAATATATTACATCAATAATGTTTCAATTAACATGTAAAGTACTGAAGTAAAATTTACTTAAATTACACTAAAATGCTGAAATATACTTTAACCTTGCCCGTCTCTTCAAAATTTTCAGGTTAGTTCAGCCGGAGGAAGTTAAAGCGCAGCATCTGCAGAAATGAATTTTTGAGACATTTGAAGAAACGCGTTTTGGATTCCAAAAAGGGAAACGTTTGAATATGACATCCTTTTCATGCTTAATTTTCAGCGGAAACCAAATAAGCAATTTTATACTCTAAAGTTAAAGCAAAGGTGACCCTCCTCCCAAAGGCAAGGACGCACCCCCTAAATATCGCGGAGACTCCCCTCCCCAAAAGCAACAGCCCCCCCCCCAAATAAGAAAAATATTCCTCAAAATACCCCCTCCTTAAAATTTTAATGGCTCAGTCTGCGCTACGACACCCCCCCCCCCCCAGGTGGGCACCCTTGGCTAAAGTACAAAATATGGCAAAAAAGCAAAAAAAAAAAAAAAAGAGAACAATTTGTTAATACTACGCTTTACATTGCCACGACAGAATTATGCAAAATACTTATAATTCCGAAAAGCAACAGAAAAAACACCCGCATACACATAGCTAGAGTTGGAAATAATGTGTCTAGGAACTGATCTTGGGGTTTAGGAGACTCGCCAGAAAAAAGGTGGTTTGAAATAAATTTACGTTATATTTGCATTGTTTTTACAAAAAAAAATAAAAATAAAAATAACAACAAATATTTCCTGTGACAGGGTTCCCCCGCGCGTCCCCCTTCCCTACCATACTACTTTTGCAAGTACATGTAAATACATTTTTGTTAAAAACCAGGAGGGTCAATCTTAGCCCCTTTAACACCCCCCTCCCCACAAAGTTGTTCCTCTGGAAAAACGTTCCACTTCATAAGCTTCATAGAGGTTCTTAACTTTGACGCAATACAAGTAAAGCAGTGGTGCCTATTTTCTCCAAGAGCGATAGTGTTCCACACAGTAATTTCTTGAAGACCCCACAAAAACACCTGGGTAATATTTTCCAGATTTTCTCTTACTCTTTTCGCAGCTATGACATGTCCTGTTGAAAAGTACTCGAGAAAAATGTTTTTAACGAAGGTACCGGCTTTCGTTTGTTTATTAAAACATCCGGAATTTAAAATCATTAGCAATCAAGATTTCACATTTAAAGCATTCCTGATGAGAAAAACAAACGCAATCAATAACAGCGTACCATTTTTCATGCTTAAAAAATAAAGATTAGAAAATATACAATTTTGATCGAATCTCTATAAAACTGTTCCGATGCATTGAATTTGAAAAAAAAAAAAGGATTCTTTACTAAAAATTCATTGTTTAAGAATCTATTTTTTTAACAAGTTATGCATTTGTTTCGTTAAATAAGAATAACAAATTATTTTTATTTTCAAATGCGCGAGACGAAGTATCGGATTTTGGTGAAAAATGTTCATCAAATTATTGCGAAGCATTTTTGAATCTTGAAATGTAAATTAGTTTGTTTTAAAAGAAGAAAGGAAAACTCAAAAGAAAACATCTTTGTTATTCTTTTGTTCACCAATAATGCCTAAATGCAATAACTTTCGCTAAGATTAAAATTTCCTGGCTGCATTAAAAAACTGATTAAACAAATTTCACGGGAGAAAAAGAATTGGTAATCAATATTTCGCTTGTTTTAAATAGATTTAATCTTCCCGTTACAAAATTTGATGATTTTCATCTTTGGAAAAGACTAAAAATTCTGCATAACGTAATTTTTATCTTGCTCTCAATAAAACAATTATTCTATGCGGATACTTTTCATGATGTGTACTTCAAAATAATTTTTAAGATGTTAAGGATAATTACGTGAAGGTCATAAAACGAATTGCTGAGCGTCTGGAAAAGTTAAATTTTGAATTTACGTTATTTTTACTACATAAAAACAATTTCCAATTTTTGTTTCGTAAATGTGAATGCGTATGATTAAAGAAAATATTTATTTAAATTGACCTTCTCTAGACATTTTTGTAACGGATAAATTAATGAACATATTTTGTACATTATTACAAAATAACTTTTAGACAATCATTTGTATACGTTAAAATTATTTTTCATTAGAGATTCGAGAGATTACGAAAATGAAAAAAAATCGTTTTCAACTGGAGTTAAGTGTCACCTGAGAGTTGTGCGCAATTTAACACACACTAATTTATGCTTTCTGCAGTGGCAGAAAAAAAAAGTTTTGAAATTGTGCACAACCTTGAATGAAAGCTTGAAATATCTTTTCAAGAGAAAGTCAGAAAAATTAATTTATTTCTACCCGGCTTTGAATTTAATTATGTATAAAATTGTGATATGTGAAATGATATGTGAAATGATATGTCGGTTGAAGTTGTCTGGTTTAACTTTTTTTTACTAATGGTACCCGCACGATTTTGCCCGTAATAGAAAAGTTAGAAGTTCTTTTGGTTCGCTGAATATTTACAAATAATGTATAGTGAATTTCTCGCCAATTGGCTTGTACCCATGTTTTGGTTCCACGTTGTGATAATTTCGCATCTCGCCAATTGGCTTGTGCCCATGTTACGGTTCCACGTTATGATAATTTCGTATCTCGCCAATTGTCTTGTGCCCATGTTACGGTCCCACGTTTTGATAATTTCGTATCTCGCCAATTGGCTTGTGCCCATGTTACGGTTCCACGTTATGATAATTTCGTAATTTACTCGTCCATATTGTGATAGTTTTGTTCTTAAAATTGGAATATAAAAGGAACCACATTGAATTTTCGAAAAATAACTTCGAGGTGCACACTCCCATGCTACAAACTGACTTTGTGCCAAATTTCATGAAAATCGGCCGAACGGTCTAGGCGCTATGCGCGTCACAGAGATCCAAACATCCTACAGACATCCAGACATCCTCCGGATATCCAGAAATCCAGACAGAGAGACTTTCAGCTTTATTATTAGTCAAGATTTCAAACGGCAGAGAACTTGACATATTGATAAAAGATCCACATAACTAAAAACAAAGAACAGGATTAAAAAAAAGTCATTGTCTCAACTTCTATCCTTCCAGTACCGATCAACCAAGGAACTCGCGCGGAGTGCTCTGAAGTGGGAAATATGGTGACCATCCATGAAGATCAGATCCCCGCAAATGGTACAGTTTGGACCCGCAGAGACACCAATTTTAAATAGATGTCAAGCCAGGCAGTGATGTTGTACAGAAAGTCTTAACATAGAAGCCGCCTCGCGGCAGGGCCATTCGGTTATGAAGGATTTGTCCAGAACATTTCAATTTTTGAGGGTCGTTCGACACCTTAGTTCCTCCTGATGTTGAGAGGAAAATGAATATTTAATAAGTCTTTTCACGGTACAAAATTGGAACGTTACTGCGCGATAGTTGCAAGAGAGCTGCACTTCTCTTTGGTAGTGTGTCGGCATGCTCACTGCCACTTATGCCAAATTGGCCTGGGATCTACTGGAGAACGATGATCTTATTAATTAGTTCCAACTTTTTGATGGTGAGCTAGATATCCAGTATGTCCCAGTAGGATGGGTCGCAAATTTAGCAAATGCTCTGAATAGCGGCTCTGGAATCGCAGAGGATAGCGGAATTTTGAAACTTGTAGCAGTGGGTGGTTAATTTTTTCAGCGCTATTTGTATGGTCGAAACCTCTCCATTAAAGGCTGCAAGGAAATTTCTTATTGGAGAGTAAAAGCTGAACAAATCTCAAAAGATTTCTGCACCAGCGTTAGGTTGGTCTTTAGAAAACGAGCCATTGGTTAGCCAGTCAGGTTCGGGGTACAGATTATTTAAAGTATCCAGAGCAAGGCAGTGAAAGGTATCGTCTGACTAAATAAGGTCTGAGAGACTTCATTTCTTCTGGAGGGAACTAAGCAGTAAGGCGAAAAATATTCTATGCAGGCTGAATCTGAAAAAGTGGTCAAAAGTTTAAGGGGTGAAAAATTACGTTGAGATGATTCGGGAATCACATAGCATTCATCTAACCTCACGACTTTCATCATTGCCAAAGCAGTTGCTAGCCAAAGACTTATCAATAATAATTTTAAATATTCCATCACAGATCTAAAAAGTAAACTTATAATATTAGCGAAAATAACCAGTCTTGGAAGAACCGTTAGGTTCCATAGCATTTTAACGCCTTACTAACTTTTTATACATCGCAGAGCGTTAGTGGTGAGGTAATGTTACATAACTCTGGTCGTTTTCGAATAAGCCAACATATTTGCTAAGAATGACGGTATACTATCCAGATGCATCCAAATAGAGTCTCCAGTCAATCGGTTTTATCTTATGTCGTGGTCACAAGGAATTATATAAAAAATAACATCAAATTATATCAAAAAAATAAATAAATAAACAAATAAATAAATAAATCATCATATTAAACGTGATCTAATTTTAAATCAGAGCTGGTAAAATATAATTTATTAACAGTACTTGCACGGCTTTGCCTGCAGTAGGAAATTAAGGAGGTCATTTGGTTTTTCTGTATATTTACAGATAATTTCTCTTATGCGAAGAACTAAAGTGGCGTGCCAAGAAATAAAGTGGCGTCATCTCGGGCAAGTTGTTATAATTTTGATGGGGTTAGTTGTTACAAGTAACAACTTGCCCCATACAAGTTTTAATTTAATATTATGTGTTTTTTTTTTTTTTTTTTTTTTTTTTTTTTTTTTTTAATGTGATATGGCAGGGGATTATAAAAGCAAGACGGACAGGGCAAAACACCTAAAGAAACATACCTGGATGTGGCTAAAGAAGTAATTGCAGGTAGTTCATAACGAAAGGCAGCCGATGAATTTCATGACACTAGAGAGATTCTGCAGTAAGATAAAAAATGCAAGTGGTGGTAAGTAGTTTTTCTGATCTGTTTTATTGCATGATTTAATTCATATTAAATTCTGTAGTTGAATGACGATACTAATAATAACAATAATAACAATTCTGATCTCTTTTATTCTATTATTTAATTTATTGTTAATATGTATGGTTGAATAAATGATAATAAGAATTGCAACAAGGATAATAATAATAAATAATATATTATTCGGAATGTATAGGTCTTTCACTAACGCTGCAAGCAGTGCAAAAGTGAAGACGGTTCGCAAGCGGAAACCATAGGTCAGCGCCACTTGAACAGATACACCAGTAAAAAATGTTTTGCAAGTCGATGCAGGGAAACAAAAATCTGTGAAAATGAAATAGTGTCTAACAGAGAGGAAATCAACAGACATAAAGGCCAAAAAAATGCAAAAAGGTGCGTCCAAACAGTGCGTCCTTCGGATGAAGATGATGAAGATTGGTTCTGTATAGAGTGCTCTAAAGCTAACTCAGAATCCAAAAAACCAACTAAACGGATTCAATGTCGTAATTGTGACAAATGGACAAATGATCAATGTGCTAAGTTTGATAAATTATATGTTTGTAAAAATTGTAATTCGCGCGCGCGCGCGCGGACAATGATAATGATGATGATAGTTTATTAGAATAAATCATTAATGAAGTAAATCTGTAAAGCCAAAAAGTTTTTAATTTTTAACGTGGTTAAGAATTTTTAAAATTTAACAGAATAAACTACAAAATGCGTAAAATTCATTTTATTACTAAAATATATCTCATGTAGCAACTTACCCCATATACTGTAACAACATGCCCCGTTGCGGGGTAAGTTGTTACAATCTACATCAATTTTAAAAATTGAAATAATTTGGAGTAGTGGCTCCTAATTACTTTTAAAAAAATATGTTATGAATGTTAAACAATCCAGATGCATTTTAAAGTTTCACGCGTGTAAATAATTGAAATAGTTTAGCGTAAAAAAATATTTAACAATTTGTAACAACTAACCCAGGTCTTCCCAGCACACACACACACAAAAATAAAAAATAAAAAGCCATCTACGAGGCGTGTTTTTAAAGTAAGTTCCGTTTTTATATAAAAAAGGAACGAGTACAGCTAGAGCTAAGTAATTTAGTGCACAAAAATCTACCACCCTTACGCTATTTTTCGACATTGCTCCCGTGATTTTCCAAGCATTTGTCATAGCGTGGTACAGGTTTTTGTATACCTATTCGTACAAAGTTACCGCCCGTTTAGTCAACCATGAGGACTCTTACAGGGCTTTGGCTGGGGCGTTTTTGAACATCCTCTGGTGTGCCCTCACCTCGCTCGCAGCATCTTTCATTTGTTTCGGCATCTAAAGTCTTTCCAAGGTGGTCTGTGGCACAACAGCAATAATGAGCTCAGAGAACATGTTATCCCATGGCTGACTACACAGGCGGCAATTTTCTATGAATAGGTATACAAAAACCTGTACCACGCTATGACAAATGTTTGGAAAATCACGGGAGCAATGTCAAAAAATAGCGTAAGGAAGATAGATTTTTGTGCAATAAATTTCGTTGCTCTATCTGTACTCGTTCTTTTTTTATATCAAAACGGAACTTACTTTAAAAATACGCCTCGTACTATGTTTCCCTAAGTGTGCAAAAAGTAGAGTTTCCAAATGTTTAAATGACTTTAAACTCATGTTTGCTCCGGAGAAGCCTTGATTCAAAATTTTCAATATGATTACTATCAATATTGATGTTTTAAAGCAACGAATTTTTGTAACAATGGATTTTGTATTTAATCATTTAATGGGGAAATTACATGAATTTTACTGTTTTCCATCATAACTTTTTTAAACTAAGTTTTTTAGACATAAATTATAGCCTATGGTATTATCCCTGATAATGTAGCTATCTGTGGGGAAAAAATGGTTCAAATCGGTCCAGTAGTTTTGAGGATAACCCCGGCCATACTTACATACATCCATTACATACCATTTACGCATATAGATGAGGATACAATTCCTGAGAAAGCCATAAATGTCATGCTTGCTCCAGATAAGCCTTTATTCAAAATTTTCATTATGATTACTTTTAATATGTCTGTTGTAGGGCAACGAATTTTCGTAACAATGGGTTTTATATTTAATCGTTTAATGGGGAAATTACAAGACATTTACTGTTTTCTATCATAACGTTTTTAAACTAGGTTTTTAGGAATAAATTATAGTCTAAGTTGTTCCCTGATAATGTAGCTATCTATGGTGAAAAAATTGTTGAAATAGATCCAGTAGTTTTGAAAATTACTCCGGACATACATACATACAGAAGTAACCATTTATGTATAAAGATAAAAATGAAAGAAGCCTGTAGGGGGGAATGGGCAAAGATATGCTACTGACCCTGAAAAATATGACACAGAACAAAATAATGATTAAAAGATAGAAATTTGTGGCACTAGAAACATTTCATGAATTTAAGATAGTGTACAGTTAGTGCAACCGTCAAACTCCCCCAAATTGCAAAATTACAAAGCTGTTTGAAATGAAAGGGGCCGAGTTTTCAATAACTAAGACTTTTACCAAGCATATATATTATGTCCGAGTATTGTGGTTGTACTAATCAGGAAGGAATAAGTGATTGTAGATCGATTGAAACATAACTTGTAAACGTTATTCCGATATTTTTAAAAATGAATTTGCATGAAACATGCAATATATTGTGCAATTGCGTTATAACTACTTTAGTTGTAGTGGCAGATTTTGTTCGGATGTCAGGGGTTATTGTAACGAACGTCGGCTATAATAACTATTTCCCTCCATCCATGATGTAATTTCCGATATCGATAGTTTTGAAGCGCAGATTATTGACATTTTTTATACGTTTTCTTTTTTTTTAATTCTTTTCTTTTTTAAATTAAAAATTATATATTTTTCCTCACAGTGGTCAGACAATAAAACTTCATGTATTAACTATAACTTAAAAGAAAATAATTAGAACCCTAACCCATGACTATTTTATTTCAACATCAAAGACCATTCGTTTTATTATCAGTTTATAAGCTCAACTTAGTCCGCTTTTTGTACTTATTCACATTAATTCTCCCAGATTATTAAGAAATACTTAAAACATATCTCATCAATAAAAATTAACACTTAAATAAGTTAAATACCGTAAAATGGTACAACTTTGTGCCAAGGGGGCAACAAAGGGCCACTTTTGCCTTGGTGATGATTTTGCTCTCTAGTGGTCTCTTTTTCGAACTAACGAGTTCCAAAAAAATTCACCAGGTAGTGTAACCACTTAGGTAGTGAAAGACACTTTAGCAGAGAGATTGCCATTGTTGTTGTAAAGGGTATCCCAAAATTAACGCAAGATTTGAATTTGCCGCCATTTTTGCAATAAATTGTGGGCAATCTTGAAAAAAGGACAATTTGGCAGCTGAGGGTCTAGGGTTATTACAAATGGAGCGTTTTCGATTCTATAATGCGTTTTCATTATCGAACAATTATTTGAAAAATAATGAAAAATAATGAAGTTTGGGCGGGTCAAGCAGTTTACTGTTATTGGCGCTCGATATCGCAATTAGGTAATGCGCAGGTGGTTGTGGGATTGCTGACATAGACGTTTGACTTCAAATAACCCTATAGGGAGAAGTCTAATGATGTAAAATCATACGATCTAGGGTACAATTCATATCACCGAAACGAGAGAGTACACGAACAGGAAATTCCTTATGCAGTGATTGAATTGTTTCGCTGGCTGTATAATAGCATAACACTCCATTTTCATTAACCCTAAACTCCCAGCTGTCAAATTGTTCTTTTTCCTTGGCTGCCAACAATTCACAGCAAAAATTGTGGCAAATTCAAATCCTGCGTTAATTTTGGGACACCCTTTATATACCTTAGATAACTTAGTCGTTCTTAGTGCGTGATTCGACTCACTCGTGGAAGAGTCAAAAGTCTCCTTTGGACAGACTACTTATACTGCTTTCCAAGATCTCTGGTAAGTTCAGAGTTGCTTGACTATTTTGTCAGTTATGAATTAAGCCGCTTGTTGACTTCTAATGTTTTACAGTTTTCACAAGCTCTCAACATTTTTCGAAAATAGGAATGTTGGGGTACAACACTGGGCCACCTATTTCTCACGGTTTTTTAGTGGCGTGGAGCTTCATTTTATTCTCTGTAGGGGTGCTTTCTTCATATTTTGTGTTATTTATTGTAAATCATTGCAAGAAAAGACAGAAGACAGTTTGAGGGTCGCCCTATCTCCTGTATTCATAGGAGTTTTTGCAGAAGGTGTTGACTAAAATCCTGACCAAATATAAACTGAGATAGTTTTTAAAATCTATTTATTTTGATGAGATTCAAAATGTGAAATATGAACATTTCAGTTTTCAAAATTTTTGTTGATCTCGTTTAAAACTTGTCAGACCTACGTATTTTTTGAGAACTAAGTATAGGTACCTAGCCTTTAGTTGTTGAATTTTTTTCTTCTTTTCAAATGTTTTTATGTCAAAAGCTAGTCAGATAAAAAAAGAACGTTACCTACATTTACCATGCTGAACTTCATTCATCACACGAGACGCCAAATGATTATTAAACCTTAAAAAATTGAAAAAAAAAAAGGAAAATGATGGACTAAAAAAAAAAACTTTGTGCATTTTCAAGCAGAGGGCAACTTGCATACAACACAAACCCAATACAACACAGACAACAATAAGCCAGATCAAGTTTTCAATGTGTTTTCTAGATTAAAATGAGGTGGCTCATAGTTGTACCGCGTAGGGGTACAACTATGGGCCATGGGAAAAATTTTCCTTTCCTCTTCTTTCCAACAGATAATTTTTAAACATTTCCTTTGAAAGAGGAGATGTATAGCTACCACTGCTAAAGTCTTCAAACGTCTAAATCGAAGATGTACACGGAATTTCATTAAAAACATCGAAAATTGACCCACAGTTGAACCATTTTACGGTACACTTAAAATACAGAAAAGTTCTGAAATGTATTATTATCACGAATGAAATGGTACAATTTTTGTTTAATTTCATGGTAAGGTTGTCGTTCCTTTGGTTCTCTGGAAAAGCTACACAGGCTTGATGGTGATTCTTTAATTTAACACGCACAAGTAAGGGATTAATGCAATAGATCTATCACGAACCTTGCAGATGATCTAAAACGGAAATCCGAAGCCTTGCATGATGCTGACGATGAAATAGAGCGGTGTTTTGAATTTCTTGCTAAGTCTTTAAACTTGGCGACTTTTTTTGAGATTTCGGTAGACCTTAAGACTCCATAGCTCGAAAACGAGGGGACGATAGCACACAGTTCATGGGTCAAAATTGTGTCTAAATATGCTCTTTTGAACGCGACCATTTTAAACTTTTTTCATTATTACTTGTGAGAGGTAAACATTCAGAACAGATTTGGAGCACTTCAGAGTACATTTTTGTTTCAGCGAAGCACCTTCGGAACCCATTTTAGAGCACTCCGTCCATTGGAAACACTTTAACACTTTTCCTTAATTTAAGTGCTTCAAACGTGTTCCTAGTGCGTGCTGAGAACTAGTAGAGTATAAGAAGGAATTTCCGGATACAAGGGCAAAATATTCCTCGTCATTTTTCTTTTTTTTTTTTTTCTTTTTTTTTTTTTTTTTTTTTTGCAGGTAAGATCAAATTCTTGTTAATCTCCATGTTTTAGCCTGCCTATCACTGTCGCGTCGTAAGGACATTGTCCATACTGAATAGTTATTTAATATAGGACACAGAAAGTAATCAAACCAACATAAAATTATGGCTATAAATGAACATGAAATCATGTTTCAGCCTGTCTATTACCGTCGCAAGGACATTATCCATACTGAATAGTTATTACACTATTACACAGCAAGTAATCAAGCCAATATAAAATTATGGTTACAAGTGAACATAAAAATGAACTAAGGATGGATTTTTGCATTTCTATGCAAGGACTGTCCGAAACGAATCCAAAAGCTTTTTTGCAAAAACGTGATGGATATGAATCAAGCGCGCTTGCATGAGCCAACTTTGTACTTTTATGCGGAGAATGGAACTTTTTAGGTAAGCAGCGTATGACTGAGGCAGTGTGTAATGCTCGCTGTGATTTTTTTCTTTCTTTTTTTTTAGTTTTTAAGAAAATGACGAAAGACTGAAATAGCGCTTCTGCCTCCAATGTTGGCTGGACAACAACCAAGAAGTAATCACTCTGCAGATCGTAACTGCTTTCTGTAACAATGGTCTTGAACATTCATCGCACTTGATTCAGGATACTTTCAACTTCTTTATCTTTACTAATAATAAAACTGAAAGTATCTCTGTCTGGATGTCCGGATGTCTGGATGTCCGGAGGATGTCTGGATGTCTGGATCTCTGTGACGCGCATAGCGCCTAGACCGTTCTGCCGATTTTCATGAAATTTGGCACAAAGTTAGTTTGTAGCATGGGGTGTGCACCTCGAAGCGATTTTTTGAAAATTCGATGTGGTACTTTTTCTATTCCAATTTTAAGAACAAATTTCTCAGAAGATGGACGAGTAAATTACGAAATTATCATAACGTGGAACCGTAACATGGGCACAAGCCAATTGGCGAGATACGAAACTATCATAACGTGGAACTGTAACATGAGTACAAGCCAATTGGCGACAAAATTCGACATACATTATTTGTAAATATACAGGCGAACCAAAAGACCTTTTAATTTTTCTATTACGGGCAAAGCCGTACGGGTACCACTAGTTTGAAATAAAGCGAGACTCTTGTGCTCCCCAACAGATTCCTTAACTTCCTGATTTAAACCTCCTGCAACTGTTGGCTGCCCCCACGCTCAAGAGGTCATTGAAAGGATCAAGGTTTAAGGCAAGCGAGGTCATAATATTTCCAATAACCACCCGAACTAAACTATATTCATAAAGAGACCCCCTTGGATTGCATTCAAGAATGACAGCGCTGCTTGAAGTGAGTTGAATTTCAAAGACACTACTTTGAGGGTGAGTATGTTTCTAACGCTCCTGCTATGCTAGTGTTCTTTCTTCGGTTTAAAAGTCGAATGCTTTTTTTACAGACCTCGTATATTGTCCAAAAAATTAGAGGTCCCAGTATAATTCAAAACCAGTAAGAAGAAAATAAGTTGTTAATAGCTGTAAGTAACATTACGCTTGAAAAAAGGAAGTTTTTCTTGGCATTGTATTTTTTAAAGTGCCTTTTTATTACATTTCATTCTTCTACTTTGCCTGTTTCTCTCTTTTGTTGTTAGATATAATGTGCTGCTTAAAAACACTTCCGCAATTAAAGACCGGGGAAAAACACCTTTACTGCTAAATCGTAAATTAACAATTCAGAAAAAATACTGTCAGTATAATAAATACTAAGGTTCAATTCATTAATTTTTTCTTTAAACGGGATGTATTCTTGTTACTTTTGACTTCTAATTAAGTAAAATGTGATTTTTTTTTCGGCGCAGATGAGAAATGCTTTGACCATTTTGTTGCGTGTTGCTGTGTGTGTGTGTGTGTGTGTGGTTTTTTTTTTTTTTTTTTTTAAAGGATATGCTGACGGATAACATTACCATACAAATAAACAATCCAGAGAAAGTTCTGTCAAAATGTTTGGTTTCAGGGTCCATATCGGATAAAAATGTTGACATGTTTCGGTGCCTAAAGTAAGAATAAAATGTAAGAATAATAAAGTAAGTAAATCAAGAATTAAAAACTTGTGAAACTGTCATAAAATACACCTTTTAAAACGTGTTCCCGTCATCTCAAAAAAGAACTGACTTCAAATACTATTCCTCGGTATTTTTTTTTTTTATTTGAAACAGAACACCTCGAAAAAAAAGCATCTTTCTATGCAATTGTATATATTAAATCCAAAACACAAAGAAAAAGTATACTTTTTAAGGCGTCTAAAATATTTCCACAGTAAACTAAATGTTAGTTGTTTTGGATATTGTTAATTAAAGTACAATTTTTTTCTGCTTTATTCTTTAGTGTATCTATATATATTTTTTCAGAAATAAAATAATAAACTAAAAACAAATTAATTAGAATTTACTCCGAATGTAGAGTTAATGTTTAATAAAATCCTAATTTCATTCTCAGACTTCAGAAAACTGCATTGTAAAATGTATCCTTTGGCATCTTTGGTTTTTCGTTAATTAGTATTTAAGCTTGAAAGTCTAACCTGGGATGCTTACTTATCAACATAAAAACTGATCTTTATTCCTGCGAGAAAAATTTAATTAATCATACATTTCAATCTTTCTTTTTTCAGATTTCTTAATTAAGCCTTAATTGCGAAATGTAGTACATGATGGGAAGGGATTATTTTTCTGAAAACTTGTTACAATATTTATTTCCTTTTCAACAGCTCAGATTGCAATGCAGCATGTCAAATTATAATTATGATTTTTCAGTTAACTTTTTTTTTTTCGATGACATGATTAAAAATAAAGATATCTTTTTAAAGTCAAACATATAAATAACGTTTTTCTTTTGATGTGTGAGGAGTACTAACTGTTAAGAAAACGTTTTAATTATGTATTTAATTGTGCAGATATTGAAGTAAAGTGTTATTTATAGTTATAATAACGAAATCTTCTGTAATAATTTGTGTATAAGTAATCTTTTCGGAAAATTGTTAACTATTCATACACTTAGTACCATGAACGTGCATGAAGCACCTTGTGCGTTTGTATTTGCCCAATCAGACAAATCCTGTGTGAAAGGAAAGGTAAGACGATAAATCGCTAAATGTATTAAATACTCTAGAATACTAGGACCTATTAGTTATTATTTTTCGGCATCTGCTTAAATAAGGTAAGCGCACAATTACTGAAGTGATATTAAATTAGTATTTGCTAAATGTCATGCAATAAAAAGCATTCTTTTTTTTTTTCAGCGAGCTAGAAATACTCTAGCACAACGGTTCCCTAAGAAGGTGCCATGGACACCCTGGCGTTCCACAGAGAGATGCGAACATTTTGAGTAACATTTTCTTTATTTTCCAAGTTGGTTTTTCTCCCTATTATCTTCTTGAAGGAATCTTCATTTGTTTTTTAGGTGGAAACAGCAACATTTTTTTTTTTAAAGGCTCTGCAGATTGCTTTGGAATATTTTTTCAGTTGCAGATCAAATAGTTCAAAGCCTCCTTCTGAGTACAAACGTGTGCAAGTCCTTGAATATATTTTTTATTACAATATTCATTTTATTTCGCTTTCCTTTGCAGACTTTTTAAAAAAAGTAAAGCATTTGGCGATTCGATAACCATGTACAAAAAAAAATCAGTAAAAAAGATTTTTTAATTTTATTATTCCAAAAAGAAACGTCAACTGTCTGAAGTTCTTTATCTCCAGCCATGCAGCATCTATCAAATACATTTCCTGACACTTTAAGGCATTTCTTGAGCTTTTTTTTTTTTTTTTCTAAGACGTAATTTTATTTTCTGTTTACTATTGAACTTACCTCATGTTGAACTCCAAATCAAAACGTATGTATTTATCTATTTTTTTCATATGTGATGTAAAATTATCTTCCTTTCAAGACTAATATCTATACCTTAGAGCCACAAGAACAAAAGTCACATATTTGCGATTTTACAGGAGATAGGAGAAAAGGTTTGGCGCATGCAAAGGATGGGCCGCGTTCTTTTAACGTTGGTAAATAATAACAAATAATCTTTCTTTCTTTTTTTAAGAATTACGTTCACATGGCACGATGCGGAATAGGATTATACATAAAATGTACAAATAAACTAAGTATCGCAATTTTTGGACTTACGTCAGTCGGCTCAGAGGTACAGATATTAAGTTGCATTTTTAATTAAACCTTGCTATCCTTCGTCGACTTCATTCATTCCTGCATTTGCTTTATGCATGATTTACTAACTTCTTTTGAAAAGCATTGACAATTAGTCTCGCGGTCAACTACCATTTTCATTCTTGCGGTATTCAGATTTTACATTCAAATGTAGATTCCAATTTCTCAGTATTAAACTCCGTTTAATTGTAACACAATACAGCGTATTTCTTATTACTACATCATGCATGTCGCATGGATGATTTCTTTGCTTATATAGTATCGATTCTGCAATTAGAAAATTCTTTTGGTTAATTCGTAATTGTGGCAATACGTTAATAATACAAACTGAAGTAATTTTATGGCAATAATTCCGATTTGCTGTGTATTTTGTTTACATATTATCATATTTTTTCAGTATTTGCAGTTAAACTTTACTTTTAAATGGCCATAAATAAATGTTGAACAACAAATGGTAAACTAGGCATTAATGTGCTCAATTTTCAACTAGCGAAATGATAAAAAATCATCACCTTTGGTAAACTACAATGCGCGGAATATAAACGAAACAAATTGATGAACAGATGGTTTTAAAATGTTCTGAATAGCGTCCAAAAAAAAAAAACTATTATTGGGGTCATAAGAAATCACATTGACGAATAAGTGGTTTAAAGGCTGGAGGAACGAAAATTCGAAAATGCAAATGCACTTACGTGTTTTTAAGCTTTTCACAACTGCAACATTGAACATCATTATAATAGCTATAATTGGCATTTTTTAAAATGAGAGTGGTTTAAGTCCTCCTAACTTACAGGATGTCCTGAAATATACTGACTGTTTTCAAAAATTTATAGCAGGAAAACGAGAAATGATTTAAATTAAAAAAAGTTCTTGCAGAAAACTCATGTGATGAGCCGTACAATTTTCGCCAGTGAATTCCAAGTTTTAGTTCAAAATGTTTTCAACGGATGGCTGCTTAAGATAGTAAGCCCGTAAATCAAAAAGGAAGAATTGAAATTCACTTAATTTTTCTCGGATCGCGACATGTGCTTGTAGTCGACAGTAGACATTTTGAAAATATTGTTATGTAATTTTGTTCAATGAAAACATTTTTTGAAAAAGTATGATCGAAATTTCTCTTTCTTTGATTTGAAGACTTACTGTCAGCAGCGCCATCTATCGGAAAATTTTTAAACTAAAATTTGCAACTCTAGGCAGAAAAATCTTACAGCCCACCAAATGAATTTGCTGAGGAGTTATTTCTTCATCATTAAGTGTTTTCCTGTTACAATTTTTAGAAAACAGTCAGTCTATTTCAGGACACCTATTTCAGGAGTAGTTCGGAGTAGTTCAACGTGTTTTAAAAGCATCTGCAAAAAAATCCCAAAACTACGTGAGGTTTTTACTTGAAGACTATTTGTTTTCAACCATTGGAACATTTTTTATCATTATGACATTACATATTTAATATCTCCTACTCACGAGGCAGTTAGTTGAAACAGTTTTTCTAAGAAGTTACTTGTGGCTAGTTGACTGGTGTTTTCCGATGTCTTCTTGCGAGGTAACTATTCGAAGGTTTACATTATCTAGTTATATTAAATGATCAAGTAATAACTGCCTTCATATTCGTTTTAAATAAGAGGTACAAAACTTAGATTAGTAGGTTACAATACTTGAAAGTTCGTTTCAACAGTATTATAAAAAAAAAAAAAAACATCCTAGAATCCCTTCTTTACAGCTCTCTCTTTTAATTGTTCGTTTATTCAATATTTATAAAGTTCGCGCTTTTCCACAACTAATATACACCAATTATTTATTTATTTTAATATACAAACAAGACATTTTTATTGCACTAAAAGAGGAAATAACCTGAGTGGTACCTGAACCCACGATGCGAATCTCACGGACAGCTCGTAAAGCAAGAGCTGTTACCTCTCGGCCACCAAGACCGGCTCTCGTTTCACTAACAATAGGTTATCTGCTCTGCGCCGATTCTGAATTAAACGCATGCGCTTTGAATTCTACTCAAACCATAGTGTAAGGTTCCTCCAACAATTTTAGTTTTTAAAACAATGATACTACACACTTCATAATTTGTGTGACGTTACGTTCATTAATACTGGTAAAAGTGCACGGTTTTTTTCCACAGTGCTTCTCTTCTGACAACCTCAATTTAAAACCCTATCCCTCCTTATTTGAGTAAGTTATTGGTTTAGTTTGGAGTCATATTTTCCAACATAACGTAGTTTTAATGTAGACTAAACAGAAATGTCCAGTTTCGCTTAAATCATAATTTCTAGAAAAAAGTTTTGCGTTATTTGTATATATATTCTTCCTATCATGACCACGATTAAGAAAAATAATTCACCACCAAACAAAATGTATAACCAGTTTTCATATTTACTTTCAATCACTTTAGGCTACATTTCGTGTTTATGAGACGCAGTTTACGAAATCGATAATTCAATAAGATGGGAAATTGACTGTTCTCTCTCCAAACCAGAATCCGAAAAAGGTTTGGTGAAATCGAAAACGTATTTATTTGCCTTACTTTCTATTTTTTTTTTTTTTATTTACAGTGGCTCCCAAAAGTCTTCGTACACCTACGACTTTCAACGAAATAGGCCCCAATCCATTGTTAGAATTAATATTTCGGAATAGATATTTAATTATATGATCTATGATCAATTTTTAACAAAACTGCATGAAAAGTTTTAAAAAATATTAAAACTTAATTTTTTAAAAATCAAAAACCGAAAGTGCCGGAAATTTTATCTCACAAAAGTCTTCGTACACTTTATAAAATGTCTATATATTATTGAATAATCTAACTTTTCATTAAGTTATTAATTAGTAGAATATCATACAGTATTCATAACACCTTTTAAACGTCTGGGAATAGATTTCATTCTTTTTCTTTCTTTTTTTAGCGTAATTTTTGAGTAAGTGTTCTACCACACTTCGAGTATTACTATTTCTAGCTCTATTTTCGTTTTAAAGCCCTATTTTCGTAATCTAGCCTCCATATATCTCTAAAAACGTTACATTAAGTTACAATCTGGAGTTTGAGGGGGTATTTTCTAAACTTTAGGACAACTTTCGAGGCACTAGATGCAAACGTTGAAAACCGTGTGCTTCTTATCGTTATCTTGATAAAAAACAAAGTTGTTTCCAATAACCAAATTTTTGGCTAAGAGTTCAAAATTGGTTTTTAAAATATTTAAAGGAACAGCATGATTCATTATTTCATCAAAAAATTACAAACTTCCAAGTCCTGATGCTGATATGCACCCTCACACTAAAACACCTTCACCGTCCTGATTAAATGATCCAACTAAGTTCTTAAGATTAACTTCCTATTTTTTTCTTCTACTAACAGTTATACAACAATTTAACCAAAAATGTTGAATTCATTTTTATCTGAAAGTAAGACATGGTTTTAAACTGTTTTTAGCTTATTTATCATTGATTTTGGGACGAAAAGCGTAAGCCTTCTTTTTTTCGCACGACTAAGAAAATTTCTGCGGGAAGAGGTCCCATTTATCCAGCTAAACAAAGAACTTGGCGAACAATTTTAGGTGAAAATTAAATGTAAAATGTTTCATTTAACTCTGCAGAAACTTTTACAGTACTCAAATGTGTATTTTTCATGAATTTTTTAACTTTAAATCTACGATCACGTTTTATCAACTTTGCCGGTTGATCTTTTCTTACCTTGTTTTCGGTCCGATTCCTTCCTTTAAAGCATTTTATCAAGCACTTTACTATACAAACAAATAAATTAACTAATTTAGAGACATTTCAAACCAATTTACCACTACTGTGGGGAAAAAAATTCAAATTTTGAATGGTGTTTGCGGTTTTTTACGAATACCAGCCATTTTACAGTAATAAGCAATCTATTAAGGAATAAATAAACAAAAAATTAAAGCCAAATGACTTATAAGGGTCAACACAGTGCAAAAATATTAATAAAACGGCGTATGATAATTTTAATCATGAATTTATTCGAAAATATTTGAGTGTACGATGACTTTTGTGGCGTGTTATTTCTCTGTCTCTTCGTTTTCTGACCCATTTCAAAAAGAAGATCCGTCAATATTTTGAAAAAAACCAATGGGTTATATTTAGAATGACATAGGAATGATGTGAAAAAATATTGGACTTTATATTCGAATTCAGTTTTGAGTTATTTTGGTTTTACTAAAAAATTTCAAAGTGTGCGAACACTTTTGGGAGCCACTGTATATATATTTTAGAGTCATTTTTGCTTTCGTAAATTTTCATTTCATTTTTACTTTTTTGGAACATGAAAATTTTCTACAATGGATGAAATAAGAGAATAAATCAATATGCATTATGAAATGTCGAAACTTGGGAACGTTTATGCTTCATTGAACAAGCATGAAGTAAGAAGGGATAAAAAATAATTGATAGAATAAAATATATTTAAAAATGTGTCTACGCAGTTGTGAGCCAAAATTTAAAAAATGTATAATGCTTGAAAAATAATATATTCTAAAATTTATTTTTTGAAATTAATAATTTTCATGAAATAGACAAGGCTTTAGAGCTTTAATAAGCTCTAGATTATTTTTAAGGTAAAAAAAAAAAGATGATTATGATTTTCAATCATTTACAGAATACACAGTTAGAATAACAAAGATCGTGGAGCTTTTAAGAACTATATAAATCAGTATGACACTTTTGTGCTCTCAAAAAAAAAAATATTAAGTAAATTATCCTCATTTAAATAATAGCCGATGATCGAGTAACCCGCGTATTTCAACAATGAACTCGCGCCACGGAATGATATTTTGATAATATGTTTTGGTAAGTTTAACATGCAGGGACATGCTTTATTGTGACAAGGCTGAACTCGATCCGGTAACTTAACTGTTTTACTGGTAAGACAGGGAGTAATTTTAGGAAAACGAAGACACAAAACAGTTAACGCTATCTACTGGAGTTAAGGGTCAATCCACTGGTGCTAGGGTTAAAATTTCAACTATCAACATTTCACCAAACAGGCAATTACTTCGTTCAAATGTAGAAAGTTTTCACCCGTCATAACTTGACGGGCGATTTTCTAGTAATAATAATAACTGAGTATGATTGAAATGTCGAGAGAGAACACCCACGACTGTTCTGTAAAACGAGTTTTGTTGTAGGTTGATCATTTTTGTACTGATGAACAAGCTCCATTAAAACCTTGAAATAGCTATAGAACTGTACTTTCTTGATAATTGAGCTTTATTTAAGTTAGTTTTTCATTTCGATCACATTTTAACATAAAACGAACTCCATTTTTTTTCCATTTAATTGAGTACATTTTTGGAAAATGAGCATTTTTTTCCGACATAAATAGAGAAAATTAACGTAAATCTAATAATACACAGAATATCATTTGTTAACAAATAAGTGCAGTTAAAATTGTGTAAAAAAATTTGTACTCGGTTGAAAGTTTTTAATTAATAATTGAATTGTTTCGGTAGCATTACTCATAACACGGACAAGAAAATATTTTAATTGCTTTCGGAAAAAATCAGATGCATAAATTGAGGTTATTTAAGACAATAAGATACAATTGAAGTACAGTGCTGGCCAAATTATTAGACTAAAGAGTTTTTTTTTTTTGTTTCTTTGCACTATTTGTACTAAAATACTATTTATTTTACTGTTAAAGTACAGTACATACTGTACACTGATTATTACGTTATTTTAGCATAATTTAATGTTTGCAGGTGGCAGCACTGTCTGCTTTGCTAATGTTCTTTGTTTATCTACCTACCACGAACATAACCTCAACCAGCTTAAACAGTTCACTAGTTCTTTTTATTAGTATGTTCTGTTATATTTAAAGTTAGTTTTAGGTAATTAGTGAGTATGTGTATGTGAGTATGTATAATAGTGAGTATAAACAATTTTTTACCTCATTTTTTGAAAAGTTAAGAAGTGGTGTAAACCTTGTAAAAAGTATGCCAAAAAGACTTAAAATGCTCATCAAGAACAAGGGAATGCATACTAAATATTAGATAATTATTTCACTGTTCGTTAATGTGTCTATAGTTATGGAATCAATAAAGAATTTGCTTTAAAAGTATTAGTCTAATAATTTGGCCAGCACTGTAAATAATAGTTATCCTTCTACTAAACCTTTTGTTTCATTACACTTTTGATACACAGCCACTGACTCTATAACCTCAAACCAATTGCGTAGTTAATTTCTAGAACAGCAAAAATAAAATCTGTAGCTATTGCATATGGCTACTTGTAAATTGAATTCAATTCATATTTCAAATTTAAATTAGATTTCTGAGGTAAAGAAAAAAAGAAAATCAAATTTTCACATTACCATTATTTTCATTTCCAAAAAAAAAAGTCCAATAACTTTCTTCATGATTAAAATTCGTCTTGCCTATTAAAAAAGGTTTTAAAAAAAAAGTTGATGTTTTTTTCCCGGAAGAATAAAAGACTAATCAATAACTTTTGTGTCTCGGTTTATTTTAACCAAAGATGAATATATATTTTTTTTTTATTCTGTTTCATCTTTCATAAGATTAGAATTGCTTAATGCAACATTTGTACAGGGTAACTACAAATGATTCATTCGTTTTCGAAACACTAAGTATCAAAAACTATTGCATTGTAAACCGTAAGAAATATAAAAAATAACTACAAACTTATCAAAATTTGGACTTGCGTTAACCAGGTGGTAATACGAGTGTAGTATTTTTAAAATGACGAAAAACGAAGGAAAAAGAATTCTCTTTTTTCTTGTGTGTGTGTGTGTACTACAATATGCGTGATGTTCATCTGTTCATGCAGTGCTTAGGGGGCACATTAATGTGTGTGTGCTATAGTATGTGTGATGTTTATCTGTGTTTCCAGTGCTTGGAGTAACATTAACAAATTTGTTATTGTACCCCACACTACCATAAACGTTAGAAAAACTGAAGCATAGCATCCGTGTGGCAACGATGAATATCATAAAGACGACGCTACAAAATGTATGGTCCATATTGAATATCATGACTTTAATAGAAGCGTTTTTCTAATTGCGTTGTGTGAATTAAAAACTGCACCCATATTCAAATCTAAATCCAATTCTTAACAAAGAGCGACTTTAACTCGTTTAAAAAATTATAAATACTGACATTTATAAATTCGAAGTTTTAAATACGGTAAGTTTACTATTGTGGAAACATTCGTTTCACTTTTCTTTCTTCCCCCTTTTTTGTGTAATTATTTTCTCTCTTACGTCGTAAAACTTTACTCTCTTTTTTTAAGAGGGAATTCTCTTTAATGAAGAAAATTAAAACGAAATGCATATTAATATTAATAAGAAAATGCATATGCATTACTTACAGCTTAAGGGTGGAAGTGTCTTTCACCTTTAATACAAAGCAGATTTTTTTTTCTCCCCAAACGCCTCGCAAAGTGACACTAAACAAATTGAATTCATTTCTTAAAACTTCATGCTGAACAGCTACAACAAGGGCATTTTCAATCACTGACGTATTGAAGTAAAATAAAATTACTTTAGTTCAAACGGAACATTCGAACCAAAAAAAAAAAAAGTGACAGGAACATTTATCATGCTTTGACTTTAAAAAAAAGACATTAATTTTAAGTAATCAAAGACACAGTACTCGACTGTCTACATTCTCCCATACCAATTACTTATGCATTAAAAAGCTTGCTGCAGAATGTTGCTGAGTACTTTTGTGAAATATTTCTGCTTGTCAAACTTTTTTTTTTTTTTTTCAAATATTTTGTGAAGAAATCTCAAAGGATATTTCGTACGGATGAAATCAATTTTTTGTTTACACATGATTGTCTGAAGTAATTAGTCATTTTCAAGCAATTTCGCTCTCAGATATTTTTTCCCTTCGAAATCTCAGCTGCCTGCATAATGAATGTTTTGATTTTTTTTACATTTATTTTTGTATATTTTTGTTGCGTCTAACATTAACTTTTATCAAATCCTCATTACTTTGCTCAGAGCAAACTCGCAAAATCACTTAATTTGTACCTTGGAAGTAGGTATTAAGTAATTTATTAAAATGATGCCACTAAAATGAATCACAAATATAAATACCAATTAAAAAAATCAAAGGACTGTAAAATTGAAATCAGAATCTTTATACTTATAAGCCCAGGTGTCTTCTGCAGTTTGTCTTGTATAGGGTCAGGTAGGGTGGAATGGGTATAAAAACAGTTATTTTTGAAATGATTATCAAACTATTCAAAAATGATATCCAACAATTAAAAAATCATAACTGAGTTTTTAAATTTAAACAATACACTTCCCATATCCATAGTTATTATTACTGAAATAATTTTATTATTTAGTGAAAAAGCTCTTATTTCAAAATATGTTTTTGTACCGATTCCACACCATGGAGTGGGGTGAAATGGTTAGTATTATTTTAAATTAAATTTCAGAGTGAAAACATAAATTTATTTAAATTTAAACAATACACTTCCCATATCCATAGTTATTATTACTGAAATAATTTTATTATTTAGTGAAAAAGCTCTTATTTCAAAATATGTTTTTGTACCGATTCCACACCATGGAGTGGGGTGAAATGGTTAGTATTATTTTAAATTAAATTTCAGAGTGAAAACATAAATTTATTTATTATTATTTCACATAAAGATGGTCTATGAGTCTATTGAACAATATAGTCTGTAATTTCACTGCAGTTAAAGGTGTAATGTCCACAATTATTGAGGATTGGCTGACTTAGTTTTTTGATGATCTCTTCTTCTTCAATCTCCATTTTTACATTATTAGGGAAGGTGGAAAATTTCCCATCAAAGACTTAAGAATTTTTACAACATTAGTAAAAGTGTTTAAAGATTTTAGAACCTGGGCAATTAAATACTTTTTATAATTCTTAGCAATGTATTCAACTAGCACCGAATCTCCTGGAGATATTTTACTTCTTGTACATAAGCTTAGTGGAATGAAGTTTGATCAGACTGGTTTTTAATTTATTTAGTCAGCTCTGGCTTTGCCTAGTGGTTGCAGGGCATGACTCGTATTCGGCAGTAGGCGAATGAAAATTTCATTATCGATAGCATGCTTTACAGTTTCATGTGTCAGATGGCTTGCGTGACTTTTCAGGTGTCTTACAAAAAGTTTGAAACGTTCTTCAAAGATTGTGTCGTCCAATCCAACCAGATTTAGTGCAACCATTAGCAACTCCATAAAGAATTTCAGAATATAAAACTTTCGATAAAATGAACAACTTACTTCAGAGAAAAACTTTTAATGATAAACAATGTTAATTCCACAGCCTATGTAGCCTAATAGTATAACCATTCCACACCACCTAAAATAATTTAACATATTTCTTACAATGTATGGAATTTTTCTTTTTTAATTTTTTCAGTCGACAAAGGAGACTTCCTTAAATGAAAATAACAGTAATAAAATGCTATCTAAATTCAAACAAAATCCAGAAAACGAAGTTTCAAAAATATCAGTTAGTTTTGATTTTTACAATGTAACTTTCAAGAAGGCTGCCACTAAACTGACTATTTCCATTTAGTTTTTTCTTGAACCAAAACAAAATCAAACTATTGTAAAAAAGATGAATATTTTTATTTTTTAAAAAAGTTTTTTTTTCTGCAACTCGAGGATTTGAGTTGCAGAAAAAAACTATTGCTGAACTATTGTTGAAATATTCATTCCACCCCACCTGACTCTAATATAGATGGCCTGAATTTGGAATAATAACGGGATGATAGAATGATATGAAGCTGAAAATTGTATCTAGAACAGTACTCGGCAGCGTAGTTATTATTTTTTTTAAGGTATGTTTCTTTAATTACTTTTATATTTTTTATTCATTTTTATTTATTTTCTTACATATCTATACTTTTTTTTCATTCATGTTTTATATTTCTTTTTTTTTCTGACAAAACGTTTTGCTAGTGATTCACACTTTCCATTTTTATCTACGCATTATAAGGATACAATAAAGAAAATCATTATACAGATGACATGATTGAATACTAATGTACCAATATACTTACCTTAATCATTTTTAAGGCTTTCTTAATGCTGAAAAAACGTATTTTCAGTTTTTGGCAAAAATGCTAACCTCTTGTCGTACTTAAGAAGCGTTGGTTGGGTTACTGAAATTTTCCCAGCTGGTCAGTAAGTTGCTCGCAGGTCATTGATATCCAACCACTGTTCTAAAAAAAAGACTATTTATCTCTTCTTCCTTTATCAGTTTAATAAAAATACGCTTTAGAAATTTAAATGAAGAAGAAAGTGCTATTTTTAAGTTTTCTAAGGTATGTAATGAATTTAAACTCGAGACTGTCCAAAATGTCAAAAGCCTTTATTAAAAATTACATCTAGGCGATCTTATTTTACTGGCGTTTGTCACTTTATTTCATGTCCCGTTTCTCAATAAAGTAGAAACTGAAAGAAAAAAAAAAAAAAAAAAAAATTTGAATTCTGAAATTTTGAATTCAAATTATGTTTTTCGCAATCACGAACTGATGCAGGACCCTACTCATGGAGTTATTGTTTCTAAAAACGGCTCCTGTTCCCCAAGCTTGCATCTCCTCCTTGGCGGTTACGTGTGCATAGTTGTTTGGGTAAGTGTGTAGGCTTGTGTGTGTGTGCACGTAGTCGTGTGTGAAGTCGTGTTTGTGTATGTGTGTGAGTGTGCGTGTGTGTAGGACATGGATGCCTCCGACCAGGAGAAGCGTATAGCTCAGGACCGGGGCAGCCGCGCCGCCTGCAGAGGACGATGGGCGGTGGTGCTGTGGGTCTTCTGGTCCAAGCTGAAAAAGGAATCACAACATCAAGGATGGTCAAGTGAGGACAATAAGCAATCATGATTGCTCAAAAAAAATAGCATTTTCGCAAATACCCGTCAATAATTACGGAAAATCCATAACAAGAGTACGTTTTGGTGTGAAAATTTAGTAAATAAACCTTCTAAGTGCAAGGGGGTTTTATGTGAGGAATACAATGTGAGGAGACATTAGTGATCTAAGTGAACTCTATCTCTTTTATGGAGTATGTTCAAGAAAAATATCCTGAAAATTACATATTTACGGGAGGGTGGCCCCAAGCGGGTAGGTTTTCAAAGAGCGCTCGAAAATTGTGGTTTTTGGATTTTTATGGCAACGATTTCGGTTTTATTTCCTAGCAAGGTTCTTGAACATTAAAATAAAATGGATTTTTTGTATTATTTCAAACCCAATATTTATTTATTTTCAAACTTTACAAACGTTTGAAAAACCCGCTTTGCCCTACCAGAGAGCCCAAACCGGGTAAACTTAATTAATTGTGATTTGGTGCATTTGCCAATCAAGTATGAAGTTATAAATGATGAGTGAATCATGAACAGTTTTCCATGGTGCAACAGGATGTGTCTCAAGGTACAATAGGATACTGTACCTTGAGACAGTTTGGAACTCTTGCTTTAAATGGTTGGCAATGTTTTATTTTCAAACTGTCTGAACTGTAAAAAAGATATTGCAGAGAAATATGTTTGGGTATTTTAACGTGAGTTTTAGATTTTAAATTTGATTTGAATAATTGACGTTTAAGATTAAAATATGAAAAGTGTCTCAAGGTACAACACTCTCCCCTATGCTACTAATGGTTAAACGGGAGTTTTGTTTTCTTTTTTGCATGAGCGAAATAAAAGCTACTTAAACATTGCACTTAAAGAAGATGCATTTTTTTATTCTTATTCAAAAAAAAAAACTTTACGCCCTATATACTTGGTAAAGCTGATTTTTTGATAAGTTTAAGATATCTTTTTGAAAAAAAAAACGAGCTGATGTGTGCATCACATGACTTTCTTTTACTCCAATGTAATGTAATTACCCAATTACTGGCAATTTTAATGTGATTCAATAATTTACTCTCTAAATATCACAAACAGTGGCCAAATTGAAAGAGGTTTTTTAAAAAATCGTCAAATTTGTACCCAAGATGGCGACAAAATTTGGCGACCAAAAGACGGGTGATATATCGCCAAGTGTCCGCCAAATTAGAAACCACTTGAGTTTACATCGAAATGAACAATGATTTCACCACAAAAAAGGGCAAAAGACCCCTTTAGAAACATTCGAATGCAAACAAAAGGAGAGGTGCACAACTAGACCCCACTAGGAGTCTACGTACCAAATTTCAATTCTCTAGGACTTACCGTTCTTAAAATATGCGACATACATATGCACATACGCACACATGCATACATACGTACAGACGTCACGAGAAAATTCGTTGTAGTTGACTCGGGGAATGGCAAAATGGATATTTCGCGTCTTTATACGTTCTTAGGCACTTATCCACGTGGGGTTGAGTCGAAAAAAAATCTCAATATTCTTTCGGGGTGAGCAAAATGGAAATTAAGGTCAATTTTTGAGTGAAAATTTTTTTGCGAATACAATAATACTTCCTTTTTTGTAAAATGAAGTAAAAACAACTTATATTATACCCGAAATTTGAAACGAATTTGTAGAAATACTCGTATTTAAAACATTAAATTTCGAAACAATGCGAGTGAGAATAGTTAGTCCTTTTTGGTCACTCTATTTCTTGTAATACACAAAGCTAACTATTTACTATATTAAGCATAACTATGAGAAGACCGCATATTTAAGAAAGGAAATGTAGTTGAAATATTGTTTGTATAAATGTTTGAAACTTAATTATTGCTTTTGTGAAATTTACGTCGTCGCTTTTTACAAGAAACTAATTTTAGTAAAGGAAGCAAAAGCGGAAATGACTTAGTTTTAAGCATTATCTTCAAAAGATAATTAGAATTTCCACTTTTATTACGCTTCCATTGTCTAAACTCTGTGCTTGAAAGTTTGCATGATCCCATTTTATTTCCTGTGTTCTGCATGCTTTTAATTTTTCTACGAAAGATTTAAATAAAAATCTTTGAATTTGTAACCTTTTTATGTGTAAGATAATTTCAATTGCATACTTTGATTAATGAACTACAGTCTACAATTAACACTATCGTCTGAAAACAATAATTTCAAAAACAACGATAACGTCCTAAAATTTAAGCATTTCGCCTAGTTGATATGGCTCCGAAGAGGTGATTTTCAAATTTGAGGCAATCAAATATTCATTTTTGAAACCCTGCAGTTATTCAGTTATTAAATATTATATGCTCATTTTTGACTGTGTAATAATTTCAAAATTTAGTATTAACAGAGTTATGTACTTATTTTTGAGTATGAAAGAATTCAGCACACTATTTGAGAACATGGGCACTCATACTTGAGCAATGTTTCAAGAAAATTTGAAAGCATGAATGTATGCTCTTTTTTGAAAACTTATTTTTCTCAATGTAGAAGTTTAACACACTTTTTCGCTTCTAAGTATTAATAGGAGTTTCGGATTCATCAAAATTACTTCTACTAAAGTATATATATAATACCGACGAAACATTTTTTCATAACTTTCTCTTTATAATACAGTTAGATTCATTTGCTCACTAAATGATTTCCTATTTTTAACTTCTATTTTCCTTTCAAAACCTCGATTTCGACTTAAGACAAAAAGAAGTTACTATTTTTTGGTCATTACACACTAGTTATCGAACACGCATAATATGTATGTTGATATGTATTATTTCACATTGTGCATTATTTATATACTACATTAAAACGTCTATTCATTAAAAAGAAAAACATATTTTGCATATAAGTTCAAAACATTTACCAAAGATATTTTCCACTCACAAGGAGACCTTACGGTCTCGAAAATTTAGATCGGTATGAAATTCAGCAGATTAGTAGTACCCTTTGAGAGTATCCACACAATAAAGTACAATAAAGTAATAAAGGGCACTAGCAAGATCAAGAATATTCCGAGAAAACAGCCTCTAAAGGTTTACGCGCAGCCTATATAGTATTGTTACGGATCCGGTGCGACTTCCACTTTCTTGAAATGAAGACACAGTTCTTGAGAACACACAGGAGATTTATTTGCACTATGTACAGGAACGATCGTTAACAACTGCTAAATTAATCATCAGCAATTAAGCAAATATCAATGGACACCGTAAACTCAACGGTTACACACGTATTTACATCCAAATACGAAAAACAACAGAGCGAAATGCCTCGCAATAAACAGAGCTAATACACAGAGCAAAATAAATGCACTCAGCCCAATGGTTCAGACGAGACTGACTTTTTATCATGCGGCGGCTATTTATAAACATCGAAAAGTTTCCACAATATTCGAAATGCCTCTCGAAAATCGTAGACCGTTATCTTATTTCTTTCCATTCACAAATTTTGTTATTCAGAAATGAGGGGACCGTATACTTCGGCCGAATGTACGGGGCTGTATATTCATTACAAGACAGGTTGACATTTACAAGTTACGTTGCTACAATAAATTTAGATTAAAGATAATTTAGTAAACGCCAAATTTAGCTAGATTAAGACAAATTAATCACAAAAATAATTACTATTTACAGAATTTGTAACAGTATACTAATAGAGATTGCACCTCAGCAACAGCTTAGTAGCTGTGTGATCAGCGAGCTGCACTCCCGTGCTGTCGATCCGGGTTTGATACCTCTCGAAAAAAAATTATATAAATTTATAAAGCGACTGTTACAGCAAATTGAAATTTGAATTAAAGAGAATAAATACTTTAGATTTAAATACGTAATGTATTTTTAATAGAGAAAATAGAAATATATTCAATCGATTATAAATTATAATTTTAATTACTACAGCAAAAAATATGATAGGACTTGTTAATTTATGTATAAAACTTAACAATAAAGTTTTTATTTCTCAATTATATATTTATATACATACACCAGAATAATAGTTATCATAAAAACACGAAAAACAAAAACTGTTTTGACATCTTGCAGAACGTATAAAAGAGGATTCTTTACAGGAGCAACCTTTCGGTAAAAAAGGTTCGTAGGAAACCATACTTCATTAATAGTCATGAAAATTTCTCTTTTGTCCGAAAGTTTGGAAGTATAGCAGACATGCGGAATGATTTGATTAAAAAATTGGCGATGACAGTTGATGATGGACTATTGATTGTATTTTTATGCGTTCTTCACGGCTATTTATTCATCTATTATTATTTTCAACGAGATACGCACAAATTGCATACGCTATATTAGATTCTTCACCTGTCTGTAAAAGTAGACGTCGCAAGGTTGGAAAAGTGAGGTACATTTTGGTGAAAAAAAGAATTCTTCAAGAGGTATCGAACTCGTGATGTATTGCATGGAAATCCAGTACGTTGAGCACATAGCCACCAAGCAAGCGCTGGCGATAATCTGTACTTGCTGGGAGTAAACCTTTAGAGGCTCATGAAATACACCTCCAACTCAGTCATTTCCAGCCGAAGACTGCAGTTTCGTTCTTATAAACACTCATCAGTCCGGCATAGGAAAGTGAGCTGGACATAGAAAACCTCTTAAGGAAGCCAAG
Source organism: Uloborus diversus (assembly GCF_026930045.1). Lineage (NCBI taxonomy): Eukaryota > Metazoa > Arthropoda > Arachnida > Araneae > Uloboridae > Uloborus > Uloborus diversus. Next base: position 14,668,162 of record NC_072735.1, read on the forward strand.
AGTGCCAAACAAACTGGTAGCTAATATAGAATTAGCACAGACCAGACGAGTGACCGAAGCAATGGTTCGGTTCAACTCGAAGACTGAAGGCAAGACATGGTATATTCAATAAATTACCGCCCTTTAGCCAGCGCTAAAGCAGAAATACATGAAATACACCGCCAGCTCAGTCATTTCCAGTGCGCTCTATTACTTTACTGAGTAGACAATCTCAAGGGGTACTACTAATGTGCTGAATTTCATCCCGATTTGAATTTTAGAGACTGTAAGGTCTCCTTGTCAGTCGGACATCCCATGAGAAAATTCAGAAACTTCAAAGATTATTGCCTCGCACTGTTTCAGAATTTCACGGGTGGTATCAATTTCCAGTGAAAAACACGTACAGTTGGCTCTCTGTTTAACGACTTTCAAGGGACCACAAAAAATCGTCCTTAAGTAGAAAACGTCCTTAAATAGAATGCTTTTAACACTACATTGGACCATCTGGGACCGTGAAAAGCCGTCGTTAAATAGAAAAAGTCGTTAAATAGCGTCGTTAAACAGAGAGCCAACTGTATTTTTTTTTTTTTCGAAAACTCTTTCTGAATCGCCACAAGTTTCATAAATGCAGATTTCCCATTAGCTAACAGAGTAAAAATATAATCTGAATTTTTTAGTTGTTTCCTACTTCTTCAGATCACTTACGGCCCTTCCAGATTGACTTTTGATATTGACCTATTGATTGACTTGATTTTAAGCTATGAAGGTCTATAAGGATCTATCCAGAACACTTCCAACGTAGTAATTGCTTCTCCAGTTTTATTTTGCCTTTTTTCTTGTTTTTTTAATGTTTTTGTAACTGGTAACTTGCATTGCATGTAACCGTAATGTTTACTTTTCTATTTACTGGCCGGCATCATTATTTGGGTTCTTTACTTTTTTTTTCTTGTTGCTGCTGCACTTTTGCGGGTTATTCAGTTGTCACATTTTTGTTCATTGCTTAAGGCTCTCTTACAATTTAGCATGTTTTTGGGACCTTCCCTCATGCTAAATACCAAAAGCTTTGTAAAATAAGTAGCTGGCCTTCCCCCCGATGACGTATCAGCCCCTGCTTCATGTAACTTACTTTGCATCTCCTTTCAACTTTTGTGTTTTGTATTTAGTTCTGATATTTTTGGTTTCTTAATGTTTCATTTTTTTCCTGAAACTATATCTATATCTATATATATGTACATAGAAACAGAGAGGAGTCACTGGGAAACAATAGGATTACAACAGAGATTCTTCCCACACAATATTTAGGCACTTAATTTCAAACGCTCAATTAAGAAATTTATAAGTATGTAAAAAGGAAGACTGCCAACATGATTACATTTTTAAAGGTCAAACTCAATAATGCAATAAACCTAAACTCGTATGGATATTTAATAAAATCTGAAAACTGTCTGGCTAAAGTTAATACTTAATAAGATTACACTATCTGGAATGAAATTCTTTAATAGGATTGTGGTGTGGGATGTATGGAGCGCATTTCTTGGGAGATTAACTCGGGATTTGCCGAGAATAAAAGTATTTACGAAGTCAAATCTTTATCAATATCATTTCAAGCAAGTGGGTTCTCTCTTTTTTTTTCATTCATGTTACTTAAAAAGTTCTTAGTATTTTACTGTGACAAAGTGAAGAAATAATGTTATTTTGTGGTTTAAAGCTTTGTTGTTGGGTTTTAAGAGAAGAATGCCAAGACATTAAATAGCTCAAAATTTAGAGATGCGTTCTTAGAAAATGATGTGGTATAAAATATTGATTCAAAAAAAAAAAAAAACATAGTAATACTCAAACTATAAGAATGATGACATTTTGTCCCTTAATAAGAATTAGACTGAAAAAATAACGAAGAGAAAATGCAAGGTAAAAAACATATTTTCGGATTTTTATTGCTGTTTAGCTCCTTTTTAATGATAATCAAAAACTTTTTTTTTTTGCATTGCATATGAGACATATTGACATTAATGTAAACAATGTTCGTTGTTACCTAGTTAATTGAGATAAATTTGTCAGCAAATACTTAATTATTGTGTTTTATACTTTAAGTTGCAAACATGATTTAATAGTTTTTGCAAAAAAAAGAAAGAGAGAGAGAAGAGATTGGAAATTGAAAATAAATCAATTTTAACTGAGGAAGAATTTCTAGTATTTTGATGAGCTCTGCGTATAGGAAGGAGATAGTTAATTTTAGGTTTTCGAAGCTTATTAAAATGAACTAAACTCAAGAACTCTTTATGACAAAAGAGAGGGAGGGAGCTCGTATGTTGTTCCGAGAACATAAATAAAACCAACATAGATTCCTTTTCCTTTTAAAAATGCTAAAAGATCAAGAATGTCAACATATATTTCTTTTCCACCTCTATCAGTCTATCACACTTTCAGGATATGTTTCTCTTTTTTTCTAGACACTATACCCTGTTACATGAAATACACCGCCAGCTCAGTAATTTACAGCCGAGGACTGCAGTTTCGTGCTTATTAGCACTCAACAGCCCGGCATAGGAAAATGACTGAGCTGGAGATTGAAAACCTCTTAACCCTAGAGAAGTCGCGCTTCGATCGATTCCCCACCCGTTGTCAGATATGTCGCTCTATCTCACCACCCCTTATTCTAATAATGGGGCCCATCTGTGTAGCTGAAGGTCAGACTCTCCCCAGCCCACACACTTAGCTCTGGGAATTTTCTTCGGTATTTCAAGGTTGCATAGCTTTTGGAAATGTATGTTGGTCATTTAGACCAATAGCACGCCATCCTAGTCAAGTGTCATTTTCTCCCCGGCACGTCCTTTCTTCTGCTTTCTTCTCACGGATCGCTACGGCGGGAAAAAGACCGAAGCGCGAGCATTAGCGTAACAAAAGAAAACGCGACTTCTCTGGGGTTAAGGAAGCCAAGAATGCCAAACTGAAATGACTGAGCTGGCTGTGTATTTCATTTATTTTTGCTTTAGCCCTGGCTAATGGGCAGTAATTTATTGAATATACTATATCCTCTTCTCCAAAACAAAGACTAATTATGTTTCTCACCCAACTACGTAACATGTCTAGTTTCCTAAATTCTTATAAAACTGTAATTTTATGTGAAATATGTTTCTTCAAAATGAGAAACAAGTTTCAAATCGTAACCCTTCTCTTTTTCTCCTTGTATTTTCAATGTAGTACTAATCCCATTAAAATGCCCCGAACCTTCAGAATTCACAATAGCTGGGAGCTTCTGGAAAGAGTCCAAGGTTTTATCCTAGGAAATTAATGCTTTGCTGCCAGACTCATGGATATCTAAATAACTAAGAATATTTGAAATGATAAAATGCGAAAAAGATTTTGGCTCTAAGCTCTTAAAATGTTATTCTTTAAATATGTTTCCTGGTGCGCAAGTTTAATGAACTAAAAAGCTTTTTCTGTATCAAAGAAACGAAATAACATTCCATATTTTTCCTTTTGTAATTCAAAAAACACATGTTAAGAACATTACTTTTGGCTCTTAATGTTCTCGAAGTTGCAAGCTAATCTGTGTAATATGCACTTAAGATTCATATATGTTGTTTTACTTTTAATCTTAATTTACTTTTGGTTACTTTAAACTAACAAAAGGATTCTGTATTTTGACCAAACAAGAAAACATAGTAAAATGAATCTGCATTTTTTGCTAGATTTGTTTGGCTACATCAAAAAAAAAAGGCACAAATATTTTTATCATTCAGAATGAAAAATTATTTTAACAACATTAAGAAACAATGAAAGATAAAATGTTGCAGATCAAGTTTTGTTTCAAAAATACGTAAAAATTATTAAATTTATAAGATATATAGTCATCGAGCAGAAAGTTCAGCACGTGATCTAAAGCAGTGGTTCAAAACCTGGGTGGGGTGGGGGTAGGCCACTCCCTAAGGGCCATGGAAGAATTTCAAAGGAGGCGTGAGTGTTCAAAGGAAATAAATTAAAAGTTGAACCAACTTCAATTCTCACAAGTGAGTCGTCAAATGTAAATATTGTGGTCAAATGTAAATATTAAATTACCATGCATTCTCATAAATGTTGTGAAAGTGATTAGATTTACACGTAAACCTCACCAGATCCTAGATTAACTCAAATGAATGTGTAGGGTAGAGCGAGAGCACGTTTACGCATTGGGTACGTTTACACAGAGCCCTTTTTCCAAAACGAGTTATAACTTTAGAGGCAACACTCATAGCAGATTGATGCTGCTCCCTAGCAAATATTCTCACAAGTTTTTTAGCATCAGTCGAGCTTCGGTTTAGCATGCGGATAGGAAAATCTGATTTCTACCAAGCCGAGTAAATTTTGTGTTGAACGTTTTGAAGCTTATTGTGAATGAATAATAGTTTGCTAAAAACAAATAAACACATAAAGAACCCTTTTTTAAGAATTGTATTTGTATGGACAGAAAAGTTATTTATTTTTTTTTCACGGTAAAAATAACTCCAAACTTGCCGATGAGGCACGTTTACGCATTTTCAGCGGAGCGCATTTACGCACATTCTTACTGTGTCTTACTACTCTGTCTTACTTCTAAACGGGCCTCAGACGCTTTTTTCACTATGTACTGTTTCAAACCTTTAGTATTTTCAGGTTATTTTATTTTAAAAATAACCATTCATGTTAAATTAAGTAAAAGATTCGTATATTTTAGCTTACAATCATAGAGTGGTATCTTCATGCTTGTTCAGCTTTAACTTTATAAACTATTCAGCCTCTGATACATTTTCTTTATTTTAAAGATGGTAAAACATTACGTTCAAACAGAACCACGTTAGATGTCAAAATAATGAAAAGGCTTATGAATAATCCAAGTATTTTTTCTAGTGAGCTTTCCACATCATCACATATGGACTACCCCAACTGATATAATCTGAAGTAGGATCAAAGCCGTAAGAACCAGGAAAGGAAAAAAAAAGAGGATGCTCACAATACTAACTGATACTCCGATTAAAGAAACCCTCAAATAAGAACAGTTAGAAGCTATGAAGAAAAGAAACAAAATGGGCAGAACAAAACAAAAAGGAGAAATTACTTAAAAATTTACAAATTTCTATTGAAGCAGAAACAGAAGATATCAAAGAAAAAAAGTATGAAACCGAAACCTGCGACAGGGAAAAGTTGAAACACTATGTAAAAAGGAAATTAATGAACGATTCTGTTCACGAAGTAGAGAATTGCGTTTGCGCCTATTGTTTGAAAGCACACAACCAATCAAAAAAGGACAAAACAGGGCTCAACGTCTTAGATGTCAAAACGCAGTCCCATGACAAGTACGCGAAAAGAAAAACTTTATTTTTGATTGTAAAACCTAACAGTGATGAAGAAGATGACTAAATAGTTTCTTTTTTTAATTAGCAATAATTCCTATGAGTTTAGTTTAGCCTATTAAATGATCTTTAATTAATTACTTGTGATTTTTTTATTTTTAAAGTGTTTTAAGATAAATAAAATATTTAAATTTGGTTAAATATTTATTTCACTTACTATTTGGTATCATTTTTAATATGCATGAACGTGCCCCACTCGATGCGTAAACTTGCCCCGTGCTTTTGATTTCATGTTATCTAATATAAGGGCAAAATAAAGCAGCAATGTAAATTTTGTGTTCGAATCTATCTGTATTTTCATTAAATAACCAGCTTCGGCCATCTTAAACATACTTAAGTACACAATTGGAATCCTTTTATTTTGATCACAAATGTGGGTATTGGGCGTGACCTCACATCAGGGTTCAAAAGGGGGTGGCACAGAAGAAGAAAGGTTGAAAACCCCCGATCTTAAGTTTGTAGTAACTCCCTTTCATTAGAGGCAGGAAACTGGGAAACTTGATGAAATTATTTTTTTCAAATCTAGCTTAACACAAAATCGTGGTGAAATGAATTATAATCATGTAAGAAATTTAACGACTATAGCTTTAACTTTATATTTATGAATAAAATGACTTACATTTTAAGGAATTAATAATTTAATTCCTTAAAATGTAAGTCCTGCATAATTTTAAAAAAATGGGCGCGCAATAAATAGAAGAAAGAAAGTGCATACAATTTCTTTTAATTCAAAGTGTTCTCTTTTTCTTTTCTCGTTCGTACTTTTTTCCCTAAGAAAAATAAGTCAAACTACTTTGCAAAGCAATCTATCATGTGTTCATTCTGAATTTTGCAAATGTAGTTTCAATCTAATTATGGCTTGCTATGCTTTTACTATGTTGCATTCCGTGCCTACCTCGCGTTGTTTTGAGAAAGGTTTTCAATACGGGAGGCTTGTGAAGTCTTATCAAGACTTCGCATTTAAACTGAAGCAGGAAAATACGAAAAAGAATTACCTGACAAATATATCGATAAGGAAAAAATGTATTCGATTAAACTAAAATTAAAAAAAATTCTTCAAACATTTTCTGAATAAAATTAAAATTACTTTCGAAAAATTAATTTCAAACATTATTAGTAATAAATAAGACATTTATGTAACTACACTGAAATTTTCCAGAACACATTGGGGTTCAAATGATCCATTTGCAGACTTGATCCTATAAAGACGACAAAGCAAGACCACTTTTGAGCCATTCCGCGGAAAAACGGACATTTTTCGTTTTAAAAAAAAATAATAATTTTAAAGGGTAATAAACAGAAGGAAAAGGAAAAGCCTTATTACTATTTGTCACTTAAGAAAGCTCAAACGTATGCTATTTCTTGAGAAAAAAGAAATTTCATTATCTTTTAAAATTAATACTTTTTTATAGAAATATATGAGCAGTCACGTGCGAGACTACACGGCGGCTTTCTCGTGAAATGGCCATTTTGCTGTATATAAACAACTGAAAAGAATGAATTGGACCAAGTACTTATCTGATTTAGGAGTATTAAACATATGTGCGAAGCTTTAATGAGACATAATTTGGAACAAATATTCTTGTTAAAAAAGTTTGATAACTGCACTAACTGATGATCAAAAAGTAGGCTTTTTTCCTCGAAAAAATATTGGAATGTGTAATGATTATGCAGAGGCGATGATATACTTTCATTGCTTTTTAAGATGTAGCCTCTACGTTGAGGAAACTTTGGTTCAACGCAGTGGAACTTTTAATATATATTTCCTTTGCTCGATTTACTGCCCTATGTTTCCTTTTTGATATTATGCTAAACTATAAACACGATCTTTTTCTGCATGTAAAATTTCATACTTCGTAAGTGACTTTTTGCAAAGTTAAGACAAGGAAGGGAGCAAGGCAGTCCTCAGCTTCGATGAGAGATCTCTGCCGTGGGCATGTAAAGGGCAGTAACTACAAATTTTTAATTTATTTAATTTTTATTTTTTTTAAATTTTCTATTTATTTATTATTTATTTATTTACTTATTTATTTATTTTGCATTTTTGTCATCAATTGTGCATTAGCTTTATTGTAAAAGCTTGCTTATTTGGTTTTCGCTATATATATTGAAAAAAAAAAAGGAAAAAATGTCTAATTCCAATGTTTTCATTTTGTCACTATTGAATCCAAAACTTGTTTTTTCAGACATTTCGAAAGGTCATTTCTGCAGATACTGCCGTTTACCTGCACACGGCAGAAGAGGAGAGTGTTGTACATTGGGACACTGCCAGTCTCTAAGAAGCTATTTTTAGCAGATTTTTTTTTTTTTTTTTTTTTGTAATTTCTAATAGTTACCTTCACTACTAAATGGCGCCATAATAACAATCAGCATCAAATGAATTAAGCTGGTGATTTTGTGAGAGAGAAAGAAAATTACATGACTCCAAAGTAAATATGTTCTTTATTTTTATTTCATTTTCTGTCTTTCTATTTGTAAAAGTTATCAACTGAATTTTATTTTGTTACAAAAGATAAGTACTTTAAATATTTTGGTTATGAGAAAATAATGAAGGTGGACCTAGATTGACCACGATTTCGGTTTTTCTAAAACCACGTGGTGGTTGTTCCATGGGACAGCCAAACATATTAACACTTAGGACACGTCCCAAGGTACAACATATGTATGGTTCTTAATAATTAAACTATGTTTATGAACATGGAAAAACCTTGGCTACCTAAACGGTTGGGACCTAAATGGCTGGAAATATTTTATTTTCAAACTGTCTGAATAAAAAAAATATATAGCAGAGAAATATGTTGGAGTATTTTAATGTGACTTTTAGATTTTAAATTGTATTTAAATAACTGAAGTTGAAAATTAAAGTATGAAAAGTGTCCCAAGGTATAGTCCAACCACGGATTGCATGGAATTTTTAAACGTCCAGATAAGACGAATCTATGTGAACAAGGGGGAAAAGTAAAAATTTGATGCGCATATTCCACTCATTTGAATGAGACTCTGCTTTGCAACAACTGACATCGGTAAAAAATGATATATTCGTCCATTTCCGGCTGTAAAACGGATGTTTGACTTTCCATACAATCCGTGGTCAGACAGTACAACACTCTCCACTATTGTCTCCAACTCTGGTATAGCTATTCGAGACCGATATTCCCTAACAAGACTGAAACTACCGTCTCTGGCTGCTGTAACGAACTGTTTGGTATTTGGTTGTAGTTTTGCCTAAACTCCGGCTTAGAGTTCATTTATTAAGACATCTTTAGCTTTAATTATCAGTAAATTACTGATCAATTTCAATATAAATAATGAAAGGGAAATGTTATTAACGTTTCTGATTTATATTCCTGATAAATGCTCTAACTCTTTTTGGAAAGAAACATTTTTTCCTAACCGTTACATACTACATCAAACCGACATTTGATAAAATATTGTTAAACTACCAGCATTCAATAAAGTTCAAACATAAATAATTCAAATCCTCTCCGCCCTTACGACTGAAAGACAACAAATAATCTCAAATTCTTCTCGGGCTGTATTAAATGAATTATTCATCTGTAACGTATAACATCTGAACCAGACACGTGTCATATGCTAATTTCTCATTTAATACCATTCTCAAACTCATTAATTGTAATTACTTTATGAATAAATTTTGAATATTTTTCATGTTTTGTTTGCGGGTATATAAGCAGGGATTTAATCGTAAATTTCCCAAGGATATTGGGAAACGTGTAGCGTAGAATGCAGTAACTAAACAGCAAGTTTTCTTGTAAATTTTCTTTTTACAAGTCCATACAAAAATCTGTGAAATTCGGTATGCTTCAGTAGTTTCTGTCATCTTCTATTAAACCCTAGTTAGAGGAATATCGTTCTATAAAACATCCATTGCATATACAATAGTGTTGTGAATTTTTCTGAATGGATATTAGCCATGATTGTGGATTATTAGGAAATATAAAACAGTTTTATACTATTCGCAATTCAAGAGATTGAAACGCTACCTTGTGATAAATTACCGGAAGAGATTATACATTCCGTACGTTTCTCCTTTGTGTTAAAATATAGGCTTTAGACAGGTTGTGGTGAAATAAATTTCAAAAGAATTAAAATAATAATAATAATAATAATTTTAATTTTGACATCTTGAATTCAAATTACGTTTTTCGCAATCACGAGTGTGTGTATGTAGGCGTGTGTGTTTGTGTGTGGGAGGTATGTGTGTTTGTGTGTAGGGGGTATGTGTATGTGTTTGTAGGCATATGTGTTTGTGTCTGTGTTCAGGCATTAGTGTGATGAGTGTGTGGGTAGTTGTGTATAGGCATGAGTGTGATGAGTGTGTGGGTAGTTGTGTGTGTATGTGTAGGTGTCTGTATGTATGTGTAGGTGTCTGTATGTATGTGTAGGTGTCTGTATGTATGCGTGTGTATGTATGTATGTATTTGAGTGTGTGTATGTGATTGTGTATGTGTGTAATTCTGTATGTATGCGCGTGTGTGTAGCATATGGATGCAACCTGGAGACGGTTTACGCTAAAGAAGCCGCATCGTGAGGAGTCGGTCGACGGTGATGCTGCAGAGGTTGCTGGCGAGAAAATAAAATGATAGCACATCAAAACAGTCAAGTGAGAACAATAAGCAATCGTGATTGCTCAAAAAAAACCCTCAAACACAATGAAAAATTACTGTCATTCACTTAGCTTAAATGCTGGTTATACGTTACGGTGTTTGTTTGTTTTTCCTCTTTGCAGTTTATTTGGATTGCAAATAGTTAGGGACAAGCTTAACCTGACAGTAGGGGGAACAAAGTAAAATATTTTCTCTGCTTTTAGCTCCTCCTATCGGGTATTATTTTGACTGTGAAGTACCATACGTAGTCTATTCCAGTCAGGAAAAAATACCACCGAAGATTAAAGCATTTAGTAATACAGGCACTTTTAAAAAATTGATACTCATATTGTAATATTTTGTTGTAAGTCAAAAATTATTTTTGTTACTCTAAAATGATAAAGTTCTTGTTATTATGATTTGAAACATTAATTGAGACTTCCTAATATTCAATGCAGCAAAACTTTAGTTAATATTGAGCTTATTTGTACTTTGAATAAATTATGCAATTAGTCAAGTGCATGCGGGAAAAGTGGATGGGTCAAAGTGAAATAGTTTGTTTCATTTACTCACTCAATCATTTAATCTAAATCACTTGCATTTTCGTTTATTAATTAATTCATTCACATTCCTTCATTAATAACTCACTTATTTATCATTCATTCAGTCATTTTTATTCATTAATTTCTTTTAATGGCTCATTTATTTTTCTTCATATATTAATTGATTTCTTCATTTAATTATTCGTATTGTGTTTCATTATCTTTTCATTCATTCATTTAATCTTTTTTTACCGATTGTTTTGATCAAAAATATGTTTTATAATCAAATAGAAAATATTTCATTAGAAAAATATTTTATTTTTCACTTTTCCACATGGAAAAAAAAAGTGAAATATTACCACTTTTTTTGAAGACTTAAATTTACTGCCGAAAATAAAAAATACTGTTTTGACGCAAGTTTTATTATAAAATACAATGTTCTTTCTTTATGTACTGTAATTTTCTAAACAAATTTCGTACTTGTTTCTGAAAAAAACTCAGTCATTTTAACCATTTTACTTTGCCTCACATTCTCCTACATAGTGTTTTGTCCATCATACTTCTTAGTAGATTTCATAAGAATGCTAGGCATATTATTGCAAATTAAAACATTTGGTGTCAGTGCGCCTTACGTATAAAGGCAATCAGGTTGGCGTAATTTATTGCTTCTGCAGTTGATGCAATAAAAGAAAGCTGATGACACAGCCTTCAATATAAGGCTTTAATATTCAGTTGATAAAACATGTCTTCGGGCATTCGGGGGTATAAGATTTAATCATATATTTATATATAATTTCTTGACGCATGTTCTGACATATATTTTCTATTTCAATAGTATAAGTACAACTTCAAAAAGTTATTTTTATGGCGGCAATTAGTCTATCAATTCAATCAGTTATTTATATTTATGTTTTATAAACAAATGTGCTGACTTAGATCTTCAGTTTTTATTGGATAAGTGTAACTTTTTTACATATTTTTTAGAATGGCAGCCAGCTAGTCAATTAATTCAACCATTTACGACTTCATATTTGATTGGCAAATGTACCAAATCACAATTAGTTAAGTTTTACCGCTTTAATCCCCTGGTAGGGCAAAGTGGGTTTTTTATGTGTTTGTAATGTTTGAAAATAAATAAATATTGGGTTTGAAATAAAGCAACAATCACTTTTTATTTAAAAGTTCAAGAACCCTGCTAGGATATTAAACCGAAACTGCTGCGATAGAAATTAAAAAATTTAGCCTTTCGAGCGTTCTTCGTTAACCTACGCCCTTTGAGCCACCCTCCCCTATGTTTTCTTCACTCACGAATGGTTTTCCTTTAACTCCCACTGTAAAAACTTCAGAACCATTCCTGGAAAATATTGTTACAAATTCTGTAAGTAGTAATTATTTTTGTGATTAATTTGTCTAAATTTGGCGTTTATTAAATTACCTTTCATCTAAAATTATTGTAGTAACGTAACCTGTAAATAGTTTCTTGTAATGAATATACAGCCCCTGTACTTTCGGCTGAAGTATACGGTCCCCCTCATTTCTGAATGACAAAATTTGTGAATGGAAAGAAATAAGGTAGAGGTAGAACCGTCTACGATTTTCTGTAATATTTGAGAGATTTCTTTCGATGTCTATAAATAGCGTGCAGCATGATAAAAAGTCAGTCTCGATTGACAATCAAGATTTGGTGGGGAATGTGTATGTGTCTGTGTGCAGGCATGGGTGTGATGAGTGTGTGGGTAGTTGTGTGTAGGCATGAGTGCGATGAGTGTGTGGGTAGTTGTGTGTAGGTGTGTGTGTATGTGTTTGTGCATGTGTGTGTAGTTGTGTATGTATGCACGTGTGTGTAGCATATGGATGCAACCTGGAGACGGTTTTCGCTATAGGAGCAGCATCGTGAGGAGTCGGTCGACGGTGATGCTGCAGAGGTTGCTGGCGGGAAAATAAAATCTCGCCAGTCTCGATTGAGAATTTGTACTCAGAGTGTATTAGCTCTGTTTATTGAGAGGCATTTCGCTGTGTTGTTTTTCGTATTTGGACGTTAATACGTGTGCAACCGTTGAGTTTACGGAGTAGATTGATATTTGCTTAATTGCTGATGATTAATTTAGCAGTTGTTAACGATCTTTCCTGTATATAGTGTAAATAAATTTCCTGTGTTTTTTCTCAAGAACTCTGTCGTCCTTTCAGGAAAGTGGAAGTCGCAGCTGATCCGTTACAATATTGATCAGCTAATATGCCTTATTTCTGGCAGCAACATATCAAGAAAAAAACAGAAACTTTCCCACTAAAACTCTAGAGAACTTTGTGATGATATCTAGTCATGTTTTTCGACAAAATCAGGAACATTTGAGAAAACTTAGATTGTTTTCAGTGATACCCTTGCACTTTCTTGATTCACTAGGAAAGCTCCTAAAGCAAATACTGTCAAAACTAGGACAGAAATGCAAGCAAACATATATCAGTTTACTTGTATGCAACCATTTCACAGCAATAATATCCAGAGACTGCAACTAAAGTTGGTTTGGGTCAAGGCAATACTGGACTGTATTTTTGCCGAAGGCGAAACATCTAACAAAGAAGCTGAATATATTTTCACAGAGATAGCTTTAACAAAAACTTTCACAACAGTGAGAAGTCACGTGCATCATGAAACTTTCAGCGATACATGACTCTTTTTCTGAAATATACTCGTGTTTCTTAGGAAAAGGGTGAAAACCTGGATTAAAGTCATAAAAAGTTATAAAAATAATTTAAAGCTGCCTTTCATTAATCTAGGTAATTTCATTTTCAAACACTCTATATTGAATCATTTTACCCATTTTATTTTGTTAAATGCATTAAGTTTTCGATGTATCAAGTTCAAAATCAATATTTAAGAACACATAAAAAGACAAATTGAAAGAGTTTTTAAATTTTTATTGTGCAATGATGTGTCACTCTAAAATATTACACTTAATGTCAGTTTACTCAGGGACAAATTGTATTAAGAATTTTACTTCCCTTAAGTAGAGTGGATTGAAATAAAAAAAACGTGTCACGTCAACATTTAATGGATAAATGATTGAATTTCACCGTTCTCTAAAAGTGGTAATTCCTCTTACCGTGTTGAATTTTTATTTTTTGAAATTGCATTAAAAACGCAAGGAAATTTCCTTTACACTTTTTTAATATTATAATAAATACGTCTCAGGATGATCACTGGTCTACGATATTCATTTTATCAAATTTAAGTCATTTTTTTTTCTTTTTCCCCCAAATTATGCTAGAAAATCAGCAGTGTTATAAAACGTATCGAGACTCTAAATGTTCATAAATAATAGACTTTACAGCTTTATAAGTAATTTCTTTAAGCAAGGCGAATTTAAAAAAAAATACGCAACACCATCTAGAAGCATCTTAAGTCGTTCTAAAAATTTTTAAAAAGGTCATATTTGCATTCATATACAATTATCCTCATATGTATATATGCCAATTCACTGATCAAAAAACGCTGACGTCACCAATAATGAAACTAGCTCCACAGCATGATAATTTGATAATATTTTCTGCCAATGTTTGACATGCAGGGAAATGTTTTTTTTTTTTTTTTTTTTTTACAAGGCTGAACTAAATTCGGTACCTTAACTGTTTCACTGGTGAGACTCATTTTAGGAGAATAAAAAAACAAGAAAGTGGTTAGCAATTAACGTTAACTACTGGAGTTTAGGGTTAACCAACTGTAGTTAAGGTTACAATTTCAAATATTAAAATATCACCAAACAGACTATTGTTTTCTTCATATGTAGAAGCAATTTTCACCCGTCATACCTTGACAGAGATTTTCTAGTGTAAAAGCAATTCTAAATACTATAAGTAAATGCTAAGGCTAAACTCCAGCAGCTACACGACAACTCTCTCTTCACTTTTTAGAACACTTTTTGAGCACGGAAACTTGTCTCTTTTTAGAAAACTTTTGAAGAACATTTTTTGGAACGATTTTCAAAACACTTCTAAGTACAAATTTGGCTTAGTTCACTTTTTAACACTTTTGGGAACAGGCCCGACGAGGGGTCATGTCGGCCTAGTCGAAATCTAGGGGCCCGGTCCTTGGGTGGGGGGCTACGACAATGACGCAAAAAATAAATAAAAGAGGAGAAGACAAAAGAAAAGAAAGGAAGAAAGAAAAAGGAGGGAAAAGCACCGAATAAGAGAAAATGTCAAAATTTAGAAATCTCTCTTTTGTTATTTACTGTTTTGGCACTTCAAATAGAGTTCATTGTTTTCTAGTTAACAGTCTTGATTTTTGTCTCGTCCCCCTCCCAATTTGCCACTTCTCCCCCACATGCTAAAATATTTCTCTTTATTTTTTATACTTTATTGAATACAGTTTGCATAGAAGTGAATATTTTTATCAAAGGAGAGATATACTGACTAATTATTCCTATTGTCAATATAACGTTTGAATCTGAACTACTTCCTAAAAAAGGTCAAAAGTGTTATGTTGTTCATTGACGGCAACCTGCCCCTACTGTGTCAAAAAATAATTTTTCAGTTGTTTTAATAAATATACTGCTGCGTATAGTTATGTGACAAATGCGTGCTGTTTTCCCTGCCTTTAATTTGTTCCAGTATTTTCAATGCTGCGCTGGTTATCATTTAGAAAAATGTGCTTCGTAAGCTTAATCGGGTTACTTTTATTTTATTAATTTAGTTATTTAATTGCAGTGGGACCTTACAAATTTCTAGAACTCAAAGCTTTTTGGGATGGAAGCAGATACATTTTCGCTAACAAAGAACGAAGTTAAATTTTTCAAACATTTCTTTATCTCTTTTTTTTCAAGAAAATCATTTATTTAAAATGGCGATTCAAAAAGTGCTATTAAAGTCATATTTAAACCAGCTGATGTGTGCATCACAAGACTTCCTTTTACTCCAATTTAATGTCATTTCCTCATTACTGGCATTATTAATGTGATTCAATAGTTTACTCTCTAAATATCACCAATAGTGGGCAAATTAAAACCAGATTTTAAAAAAAAATCGCCAAATTTGTCGCCAAGTTGGCAACAAAACTTGGCGGTCAAAAAAATGGCGATACATCGCCAATTGTCCGCCAAATTGTAACACCACTTGAGTTTACATCGAAGTTAACAATGATTTCCCCCTCCCAAAAAAAGGGGAAAAAGACCCCTTTAAAAGCACCCAAATGCAACCAAAAAATGGGGTGCACAACTAGACCCCACTAAGAGTCTACGTACCTAATTTCAACTTTCTTGGACATACCGTTCTTGAGTTATGCGACATACATCCGCACATACGCACATACATACATACGTACATACAGACGTGACGAGAAAACTCGTAGTAACTAACTCGGGAATCACCAAAAATGGATATTTCGCGTGTCTATACGTTCTTAGGCACTTATCCACGTGTGGTCGAGTCGAAAAAAAAACTCAACATTCATTGTGGGGTGAGCAAAATGGAAATTAAGGTCGATTTTTGAATGGAAATGTTTTCGCTAATACAATACTTCCTTTTTTGTAAAAGGAAGTAAAAAATAACTTTAGTTTGTCGCTGCGATTTTATTTTAATTCACTTCAACAATAGATTATAATAAAACTTCATTTTTTTTCATCGATATCATAAGTTGCAATAATAATACGCATTTTACAGGTAAACGACAGTATCTGAAGAAATGAGTTTTTCGAGGCATTTGAAGAAACGCGGTTTGGAATCAATACTTACATAGGGAAATTTTGGAATTAGATGTTTTTTCCGTTTTTTTTGATGGAAATCGAATAAGCAAGCTTGTATAATAAAGCTAAGGTGAAATAGATGACAAAAATGCCAAACAAATAAAAAATGAAAAATGTGCAGTTAATGTCTACCTGTCTACGGCAGGATAAAAGTTATGTATTTTTACTTCCTTTTACAAAAAAGGAAGTATTGTATTCGCGAAAAAAAAAATCACTCAAAATTCGAATTTAATTTTAATTTTGCTCACCCCCGAATTAATGTTGAGTTTTTTTTTTTTTTTCTTTTTTTTTTTTTTCAACCCGACCACACGCGGACACCTCGCTAAGCACGTATCCATTTTGACATTCCCCGAGTTAATTACAACGACTTTTCTCGTGACGTCCGTATGTACGTATGTACACAGAAGTGACAAAATTCATGGGATAGCAATATGCAAATATACAGATGGCAGTAGCATCACGTAGAACAGGTATAAATGCGCAGTGCTTTCGCAGAGCTTTCATTTGTGTTCAAGTTGTTCATGTGAAGAGATTTTGACGTGATTATGACCGCACGACGGGAATTAACAGATTTTGAACGCGGAATGTTAGTTGGAGCTAGACGCATGGGTCATGCCATTTCGGATATCGTTAGCGAATTCAACATTCCCAGGTCCACTGTGTCAAGAGTGTGCCGAGAGTATCGAATTTCAGGCATAACATCCCACCATGGACAGCGCAGTGGTCGACCGCGTGCACTTAACGACCGAGACCGGCGACGTCTGCGTAGAGTTGTGAATGCTAACAGACAAGCAACACTGCGTCAAATAACCGCAGAAATCAATGTGGGACGTACGAGGGACGTGTCCGGTAGGACTGTGCGGCGAAATTTGTCTTCCTTGGGCTATGCCAGCAGAAGACCAACTCGAGTGCCTTTACTGATAGCACGACATCGCTTTCAGCGACTCTCGTGGTCACGTGAGCATATCGGTTGGTCCCTAGATGAATGGAAAACCGTGGTCTGGTCCGATGAGTCACGATTTCAGTTGCTAAGAGCTGATGGTAGGGTTCGAGTGTGGCGCAGACCCCACGAAGCCATGGACCCAAATTGTCAACAAGGCACTGTTCAAGCTGGTGGTGGCAGCATAATGGTGTGGGCTGTTTTTACATGGCATGGACTTGGTCCTCTGGTGCGACTGAACCAAACAGTGACTGGAAATGCTTATATTCAGCTACTTGGAGATCACTTGCAGCCATTCATGGACTTCATGTACCCCAACAACGATGGGATTTTTATGGATGACAATGCACCATGTCACCGGTCCACAACTGTTCGCGATTGGTTTGAAGAACATTCTGGACAATTCCAGCGAATGTTCTGGCCACCTAGATCGCCCGACATGAAACCCATCGAGCATTTATGGGACATCATCGAGAGGTCTGTTCGTGCCCAAAATCCTGCACCATCAACACTTTCTCAATTATGGACGTCTGTAGAGACAGCATGGCTTAATATTCCTGCAGAAGACTTCCAACAACTTGTTGAGTCCATGCCACGTCGAGTTGCTGCACTTCGCCGGGCGAAAGGAGGACCTACACGATATTAAGACGTATCCCATGACTTTTGTCACTTCAATGTATGTATGAGCGTATGTGCGTATGTATGTCGCATAACTCCAGAACGGTATGTCCTAGAAAGTTGAAATTTGGTACGTTGACTCCTAGTGAGGTGTAGTTGTGCATCTCTCCTTTTGGTTGCATTCGGGAGTTTCTAAAGGGGTCGCCCCTTTGGGGGGGGGAATCATTGTTAATTTCGATGCATACTCAAGTGATGTTATAATTTGGCGGACACTTGGCGATATATCGCCAGTCTTTTGGTCGCCAAGTTTTGTCACCAAGTTGGCGACAAATTTGGCGATTTTTTTTCTTTTAAAACCAGTTTCAATTTGGCCACTGATGGTGATATTTAGAGAGTAAACTATTGAATCAGATTAAAATTGCCAATAATGGGAAAATGACATTAAAATTGGAGTAAACGGCAGTCATGTGATGCACACATCAGCTCGTTTATTGTTATAATTATTTCTAGTTAGATAAAATGATTTCAATTATTAAACCTTTAGAACAAAAAATAAATTAGACTCCTGTATATTTTCAAAATGTATTTTTATTTTTAATCCAAAACAGTGAAAGGACCGGAAGAGAAGAAGAAAAAAAATATCATTACCAAGTTACATTTCTAGAATGACTCATTTGTACTAAAATCCGTCTTCATTAGAAAGAATGGACAAAGTTAGCAACAACTTTGCAGGGTTTCTCTAAGAAATGGTCTTTCTTTACTCAAGATGTATAAACAAGTCTGAACTTATTTTCTCGTTTACCAGAAAGCAACGCATTAACGTAAAATATTCTGTTACTTTGATCAAACAAAAAATAAATTGCCTTCTTCCTAGAAGAGAAAATGAGAAAACTGACAATATTGTGTTTATTTACGGTTTTTTCTGAAATAATCTGTTAATTTGCAATTTTTTTAAGTTTTTAAAAGTTTTTTTTTTTTTGCTACAGTGCATTTTATTTCGTGATTTTTCGCTGCAATATATACTTGCTTTATTATTGTATACAAGCGGTACTCGCACGGCTTTGCCCGTATTAGAAAATTAAAAGGTCATTTGGTTCTCCTGTATATTTACGAATAATGGATGATGAATTTGTCGCCAATGTGCTATGATAATTTGCTTCTCCATGCTATGGAAATTTGCTCGTTCATGTTATGATAATTTACTCGTCCATGTTCTGGTGATTCAGTCGGTAAAATGGGTTTAAAAATGGAATAGAAAAAGAACAAAATTAGAAATTTTGAAAAATCGCTTCGAGGTGCTCTCCCCAAAGTTACAAACCAATTTTCATGAAAGTCGGCTGAACGGTCTAGGCGCTATAAGTGTAAAAGACGGCGAGACATACAGACTTTCAGTTTAGTATTAGTAATGATACCTGGGTGTTGACATAATCTGCCGGGCCACGTTATCGTAAATTGTATGTAATAGATATTGGAAAATTCAAATTTGTAATAAAAACAAAAATTATACGTGTGTTCTATTTTTGAATTTTAACTTAACGATGTTTGGGAAATAAAAAAGCCTAAAATGTGTGAAGCTTTATCGCACACACACGAGAACAAACTTTTAAAAAGAAAAATTAATTTGAATTTTGACATCTTGAATTCAAATTATGTTTTTCGCAATCACGAGTGTATGTATGTAGGCGTGTGTGTTTGTGTGTGGGGGGTATGTGTTTGTGTGTAGGAGTTATGTGTATGTGTGTGTAGGCATGTGTGTTTGTGTCTGTGTGCTGGCATAAGTGTGTGGGTAGTTGTGTGTATGAATGTGTGTGTGGGGGGGGTATGTGTATGTAGGCATATGTGTTTGTGTCTGTGTGCAGGCATGAATGTGTGGGTAGTTGTGTGTATGTCTGTGTGTGTATGTGTGGGTGTTTGTATGTATGCGTGTGTGTATGTGTTTGTTTGTGTGTATGTGTTTGTGTATGTGTGTAGGTGTATGTGTGTGTATGTGTGCGTGTGTGTGTAGTTGTGTATGTATGCGCGTGTGTGTAGGACATGGGTGCAACCTGGAGACGACTTTCGCTCTAGGAGCAGCATCGTGAGGAGCCGGTCGACGGTGATGGTGCGGAGGGTGGCGGCGGGAAAATAAATGATAGGACATCAAAACAGTCAAATGAAAGCAATAAGCAATCGTGATTGCTCAAAAAAAGTTTTTTTTAAAAAATTACTTTAGTAAAATTTATTCTCACACGTAATACATGGCTCAGAGCTACCAAAGATAATAAAAATTTAACCACGACCATGATTAACAATAAATTTGAAGAACAAAAGATTTTTATCAATGAGCATGTTACAAGAAAGGTTAAGGAATTACATTTTATAGCCAGAAAATTCAAGAGTGAAAATGATTATAAATTTGTTTGGATGAAAAGAGGAAAGGTCTTTCTTCGAAAAAGTGAGAATGATAGAGTAATACAGGTAAGGAGGAAAGAGGACTTGGATAAATTGAGAAATAATTCAAACCAGTTTTTGTGCGATGGAAGACCACGATATTAAGAGAGGTGAACGGGTGTTCATGGATTATGATTCAATTGAAAAAATCACTGAACTAAATAACGTGGACGAAGCAGAGACATTTCTTATAAAAGACAATACAGCGGTATTAAACATTTATCATCTGAACATAAGGAGCATAAGGCAAAATTTAGATGAACTCTTGATAACAATTGAAAATATGGATATAGATATTTTGTTATTAAGTGAAATATGGATTAAAGAATGTGAAATTGATAATTATAATCTTAAGGGGTATAACAAACTTTATAATACAAGAGAAAGAAATAGATCAGGGGGAGTCATAGCATATATTAAAGAGAAATGCTACTTTTCTGATCAGAGTATTTTAATGAATACTGCTGAGGCATTATACTTGTATAATAAGGAACTTGATTTTTTTTATAGTTTTTATTTACAGGGCTATTGAATGTAGTATAAATGATTATATATTAGAACTTGAACAAAAGGTAAAAGGAATTGTATGTAAAAACATTTTGTATATTGGTGACATAAACATTGATACTTTACAGAATAACACGACAACAAATGATTATATTAATACTATGTACACTATGGGTTTCAAGCAATATGTTGATATACCAACTAGGTGTAATGACCTAAGCTCATCCTGTATTGATCATGTCTTTTATAAATGTAATTACAGAATAGATAGAGCAGTAACAGCTGCAGTACATAAAACAACAATAACCGATCACTATGCATTACTAGTAAAAATTGATAACAAAAAATTATTAGAAAAACATTTGAAACGTAATCGGAGTAGCGAGCAAATAATTAAAACATGCATCGATTATAGAACTTTTGAACAGGATATTAGAAGAAATTAATTTCTCCAGCTTAATAGATGAAAACATGGAGATAAATGAGATTTATAACACTTTTATCAGTAAAATTAAGGAATTCATGGAAAAAAACAAGAAGATAAAAAAAGCTAATAAATTTAAAAAAACAATGGATTACACAAGAGTTGGTAAATATGATCAATAAAAAAGAAAAATTATATAAAAAAACAAAACAATTTCCTTATAATAAAGAATATAAAAATAATTATAAAGAATACAATAAACAATTAAAAAAGTTGATTAAAAAAGAAAAAGAGGATTTTTTTCATAAAAAATTTGTCCATGCTGGAAAAGATGGAAGAAAACAATGGAATATTATTAAAGATATTACAGGGATTAAGAATAAGAATTCCATCGATGTAGATAATAGCAATGAACTAGTTGAAAAATTTAATGACTTTTTTATAAATTGTTGTGTGGAAATAAACGGCGATAAAGCATCAAACTATGATAATAACATAACACACCAAACAAATTCTATGTATATTTACCCAATGGAAATAAGTAAGGTTAAAAATATTATTGATAATATGCAAAATGACAAAACACCGGGACATGACGGAATTACAAGTAATGCACTTAAGATAATTGCTAATTATCATATAGAAATTGTGACAAAAATCATCAATATTAGTCTACAAAGAGGGGAATTCATAGAAGATCTAAAAAAAGCAATAATTACACCGATACACAAATCAGGTGCTAAAGATGACTGTAATAATTTCAGACCTATCTCAGTTCTATCAATATTCTCAAAATTATTGGAAAAATGTTATAGCTCTCAGTTGATGAATTTCTTAGAAAAATATGATTTTTTCCATAACGCACAATACGGATTTAGGCAAAACAGAAATACTGAAAAAGCTGTATTAAAATTAGCAGGTGAAATTTATGCGAACATTAACGAAAACTATGAAACTTCAGCAGTATTCTTGGATTTACGTAAAGCATTTGACAGTGTAAGCATAAAGATTTTGATAAAAAAGTTATACAATGTTGGAATAAGAGGAATACCTTACAAATGGATATTATCCTATCTCACGGACAGAAAACAAGCAACAAAACTAAATAACTGTATAAGCAAATATAAAACAACAAAAACGGGAGTCCCTCAGGGATCAATTTTAGGTCCATTACTTTTTTTAATATATATTAATGACATGTCATACATTAAATTATACGGTACAATTACTCTATATGCAGATGATACAGCATTAACATATTCTGCAAAGAGCATTAATGATATAAAAAACCAAATGGAACTTGATTTAACTGCTATAAATAAATGGTTAACTGACAATATGTTATCTCTTAATATAAATAAAACAAAATACATAAAGTTTGATTTAAAAAAGAATGGAATTAATAAAATTGATTTACGCATAAAATATCACGAACCAACATGTGACAGCACAAATAACTGTAACTGCCCTACCATAGAAAGAGTCGAAAATATAAATTATTTAGGTATAACTTTTAGTGAAAATTTAAAATGGAAATGCCATACTGATAAACTTGTAAAAAAATTAACAGGTAGAATACATTGGCTCTATCTATTGAGAAATATAGTTGGGAAAAAGTTTCTTAGATGTTTATTTTACGCTTGGATTAACTCAATAATTACGTATGGTATTCGTGCATGGGGAGGCGATTATGAAACAAATCTTACCAATTTAAATAGAACTTATGCAAAAATTTTGAAAATAATTTATGGAGCTAAACAAGAACTTAATAAAAACGATACTATTTTACAAAAGTCAGAGAAAATCTATAATATCAGAGAAATATATGCACAGAGAATATTGCATTTTTTGCATAACAACAATAACTGGTTTGAAATTAATGAAAAACAATATAATACTCGAATTTCAGGTAAACAATATAAAGTTATAAAACCAAATAAAACGATTATTAAAAAACAATTCTTTTACTTGGCACCGCGGCTGTTTAATGAACTAACGGAAGATGTTAGGAATGAGAAGAACTTTAAAAAATATAAAAAAGGGGTCAATGAATATATACAAAATAATGACATTGTATCAACAATTAACTTTTAGCTGATAAAATATACTGACTTGCCAACCGGGGGGGATTTTGTATTGTAATTTTTATACTATTGAATGTTTCAATGCGAGTTATTGTGTTTTTTTTTCTCTTGAGTCAAACAGTTCAATAATTGTTCTGTGTAAAATTTTTACTACTTGTGTAAAATTAATTTGTAAATATTTCTGTTAATACATATTTGTGTTTGTACTCCATACTAAATCAATTAAAAAACACTGCGGACAGTGCCTTTGGCGCTCTTTATTGTTAAATTTAATACTAACTCGTGTTGAACTATAGTCAAGATTTTCTTAATGTTTTGTTATGAAGTTTGTAATTTATGTTTTATAATTTGTAAGTTTTTTAACTTTACTTTTTTTTTTTTAATTTTGCTTACTGTTATGTATGTGTATTTTGTTTGTTAATAAATTTTTATCTTATCTTATCTTATCTTATCTTAAAATTTGCTATTCGCAAAAGCAGAATTAAGAGAGAAAATTGCATATCCTTTTAAAAGTCTTTATTTCAAACCAAAATGAATTACAAGTAGAGGAGAGCGGGGTTAAAAGTTTCGTTTTTGAAACAAGGTCAAAATTGGTTACGGAAACTTAGTTCTGGAATTATTATTCGGAGATTAAAATATCGGAATCTACACTGTCAAAAATGAAACGCTCAATTTTGACGATTCTGCAATCCTCGAGCACTATTTCGTTATTTTTGACGATCCTTTCGTCACCAAATCACGTGATGTTTGACGAAACCAGAAATCTCAAATTTTTGACGAAATATTTTCCTCCTGATTTCGTCACATTGCAGTGCATTCTGGGAGTTTTCCTTTCACTCTTGTACTCGCTCGTTAAATTATCCGATTATTCTACGGCAAGTATCCTATAGGATTCATTAAAAAGGTTAGTATTTATTGAAATTTTTATGTGCAATGTGCCTTATTTTGTTTATTATTGCATTTTTGTTTAGTGTTGTGTTTATTGTTGTATTTAAAACACATTAAAATTGAAAACAAATGGTTCGATTAGTTTTAGAACTATGTGTGTTTTTTAAACTAACTTTCAGTCACCTCCACGTTAGGCTTAGCTAACATTATATTTTATTTGCAAAAGAAAACGTTGGTTGGTTGACATTTGTTTCCAAAAACGTACTTCCGTTAACGATAAATAAATGACAAACATGACCAAAGAATTTGTACGAATTTAAACTTACATAAAAAGTTCCACCGTAACTAAACTAACGCAGATGATGAAAACACCGCCTTTATATAAAATGGAGGGGAATAGAACTTTGAAACTTTTAATTTCAACGCTGAATAGGTATGTTACATGGTTATGAATTTTCATTCGTCCTCATGAATTTTACAAAAAAAAAAAAAAAATCTGTGAAACGAAGTGTATTTTTTAGTTTAATACATCAAATTTCTTTTACTCTGCATTTTTATTTTCGTAAACGAATATGTACTCTTCCCCCAATAAATATTTATATTTTTTTCTTCTTCCACTGTACATGTAATGTTTTATTCAATATAATAATAATAATAATAATTTATACAGTAGCTCCCAAAAGTGTTCGTACACCTATTATTTTCAATGAACCTTTAAAACAAACCCATGAAACTCGAGGAAAAAAGCGCCTTATGCAATAAAAAATAAATGCAAACAGCTTATATCAGCTTTTAGTTCCGAAATGATGTCCTTTTTTTTTTTTTTGTCATGCTCGTTGACAGGACTTATAAAAAAGCGTACCTCATGTTGTTTATATAATCTCTTTCCCCTTTGCAGATGTTTGAGTATTTACGTTGCATATCGACAGTTCATTATTTGCTGAGCCTGTTTTTTATGTTTTTACTTGCATAAAACATGAAGTAAAGTAGCTATCAATTTAATACAAATTATTTTAAATTAGACAAAACATTAATTTCCATAAAGAACTCTTATCTCTTTGCTTGATATTTCAACTGAAGATTTTCAGTTTTTCCGCAAATTAAAATAAGTTACTGAAGGTAGAATTTTAATGTTTAACCTCGATTTAAAAAAAAAAGAAAAGATAGCAGCATGTCTGAAAATAATAATAGTGATGATAGGCATTTTTTGTTTATTTTCACACTTAATACGCTCAATTTATAAATTTTTCTGTGTCAATTTGTGTTACATGATTTGTGACAATTTTGAATTTTTCCATTATATATAGTTTATGTAGCAAAAACAAATGCAGCATTAATATTATTGCCATATTTGCCACCTCAAGCTATTGTTAGCAAAAAAAGAGAAGTCCCGGTCTACATTAAACCAGACTAAAAGGCAGAACACTATTCAGAAATTAATTTCAGAAACCAACTGAGAGAAATTATTGTCTGGCTGCCTAAATAAAAATTTTGCCCATCCGCTGTAAAAATAACTCACTCTTGCAATCTGCTTGGGAAAATAGCTATCAGCATCAAAATAATCATGCATTTTGAAAAATGTGAAAATAAAACCAGAAGCTCTTTAAAGACATAAGAGAATCTAAGCTTTTTAACTAAAGAAAAAAAACTGAGATTTTATGAAGAAATCGTGGAAAAATGCTTTATTTCAGAAATAAGCTGCTGCATTTAATTGTAAAATGTTCCTCGAAATAGAAAAAAGATCAATGTGCATGATGGCATACACCCATATGGACTTATACATTTACTTATTATATATATTTTTTCTTCTTGGAAATCTTTTAGGAAGGATCCAACATCGCGGAGATGATCAACACCAGGACAGACGAAGACTTTTTCAATAGTTATAACAATATTCTAAGTGTTAGTACATTATGCATATGCATTGATTTCATGTTACACATGTTTGGAAAAAATAATAAAAATTTAGCGGTTGAAAGCACAGGCATATTTTATATTTTTTTTTTAAGAATAATTATACTAAATTAACTTTACCAACAGATTTATTTCATATCTGCATTTTTTAAAAATTAATATTTTTAAATATTCTTCTACATTTTGGCAGACAATTCTTATCAAAGTATGAAGTATGTAATGCATGCAATAATAAAATTCCTGTATCGAACATAAATTTTGACAAACAATCATTCTACATAGAAGCAAAACTAATAAGACAAATAACTGATTGGAAAAATAAAAAGGTAAGCTTTTTCCTAAGATTATCTACTTTCATTTTCTATATCTAATTTTAGAAGAAAGATATACAAACTTTAGGCTGTCCATTTTATTGTACTTTTTCTTTGAAATTTATGGTATTAGTTGGATAAAAATCTTTTTTTTTCTTTGGAATTTAACATGCAATGCAATAAAGAAGAAAATCCCCAGCAATGTTCCCCCAAACATATATTAATTTAATTGTGCATGAAAGTGGCATATGACTTATTCTTCCAGAACCCAATATCTACTGAGGAAGTCGGACGAAAAAATTTCCAGTAGGGCTGGGCAATTTAAAAATTTTTACATCGCGATGCATCGCAATATCGCGATGTAGTTCAAGCAGATTGGAATATTCGTCCCGCTATAGGGGATTAACCCCCCCCCCCCCCCATTAGGGAAGTTTTCCTTACAAAAATCCAGACTTTTGTCAAATCTTTCCCTAATTTGGCACATAGGTCCTTTACTGCTCAGGTGTTCACATGTTGTAATGAATACTACCCTATGGGAAACTACCCTATGTGGATTTCCAGCAGCAAAGGGCTTCTAGGCCGAATCTGGAAAAGATCCAACGAAAACTGGATTTTTATAAGGAAAACTCCTATGGGGTTTGTCCCACATACCGGGACGAAAACTGCCCCATGAGAATTCCCAAGCATCAAAATACAAATGTACCGAATTTGGAATAGATCCGATGAAAACTGGAATCTTAAAAGACGCCTCCTCCCCCCCCCCCCCACACGAGGGGTTTTCCTCTCCATAGCGGGACGAAAACAGAGGAATTCCCGAGAGTCGAAGGACATCTGTGCTAATTTTGGAACAGATTTGATAAAAACTTTTTCTTTAAAAGAAAACCCTCTGCATGGGGGTTGCGCCCCCCCCATAGCGAGACGAAAAACTACCCTATGAGAATTCCTGAGCATCAAAGAACGAACCTCTGTGCAGAAAAACCGACAAAATCTGGATTTTTTGAAGGAAAACCCTAGTGAGGGTCGCGCCCCCCCCCCCCCCAATAGAATGGCGAAAAATACCCTGGGTGAATTCCCGAGCATCAAAGGATCTCGGTGCCAAATTTGCAAAAGATGTTAAAAAATAATTTTTTACAGGAAATCCTCCCGTATGGGCGGTTGCCCCCCATAGCGATACGAAAACTACCCTAAAAGAATTCCTGAGCATCAGAGAACGAACTTCTGTGCCAAATTTGAAAACGATCCGAAAAAACCGGATTTTTTGAAGGAAAACTCCCATAGCGGTTGCCCCCCCCCCCCCATAGGTTGGCGAAAAATACCCTGTGGGAATTCCCGAGCATCAAAGGACCTCTGTGCAAAAATTGGAAAAGATCCGACAGAGACTGGTTTTTATAAGAGAACTCCACGTATGGGGGTTGCCCCCCCCCTCCATAGCAAGACGAAAATTACCCTAGGAGAATTCCTGAGCATCAAAGAACGAACCTCTGTGCCAAATTTGGAAGAGTTCCGACAAAATCTGGATTTTTTGAAAGAAAACCCTCGTGACGGTCGCCCCCCCCCCCCCCCCATAAAATGGCGAAAAATACCCTGTGTGAATTCCCGAGCATCAAAGGACCTCTGTGCAAAAATTGGAAAAGATCTGACAGAGACTGGTTTTTATAAGAAAACTCCACGAATGGGGGTTGCCCCCCCCCCCCATAGCAAGATGAAAATTACCCTAGGAGAATTCCAGAGCGTAAGAGAACGAACCTCTGTGCCAAATTTGGAAGAGTTCCGACAAAATCTGGATTTTTTGAAGGAAAATCAAAATTGTGGGGGGGTGCCCCCCACACAGAAGGACGAAACCTAATCTGTGTGGATTCCCGAGCATCAACGAACCTGTGTGCAAATTTGGAAAAGATCCGACAGAAACTGGATTTATTGAAGGAAATCTCCCCTTATGGGGGTTTAATTAGATACCATGGGGAGTTTTATCTGCAATAACTAGTTTTACTGTTTTAAAGAAATGGTTTGTTTGTATTTTTACAGTAATAAAATTTATTTGACGTATTTTGTGTACCTCTTTTTTCAACAATAACTTGTCTGTTTTCAAGCGGGGGGGGGGGGGGACTGCAGGCCCGCTATTTCAACTTTCTTTTCCAAATATGGCAAAGGGTCTGCACCCAATAAAATTTTTACAAAAAACCAACTAAAACAACTAAAACACCTATGTGTAAAAACATGACTTTCAAAAACTGTAAAGATCGTCGTAAATGACTATTCTGTGAGAGTGAATACACGCATTAAATTGGGAAATTACTATGGTAAAATTCAGAATTTAGAATTTGATCAAATCTTATAAAATACAGTCGAACATCGTTAAAAAGAACCTAAAAGGACCATTAAAATCGATTATTTTAAAACGTAGTTTGATCCAGCAGTTATTTGTTTGAAGCGTGTTCGAATTAACGAAGTTCGACTGTATTCTCAAAAAAAAAAAAAAAAAAAAAAAACTAATGTACTCAAAGAAAAAACAAAAAAAAAAAGAAATTTTCTTAAAAATTTACGAAATTAAAGACTTCATATATGACGAAATTAATTTGACGAAACTAATGCTCTCAAAACTACGAAAATGATTGTTAATTTGACGAAACTAGAATGAAGAAATATTTCGTTACATTTGACGAAATTCGCATCCTCAAATCACTAACAAAAGCAGTTTCTTCAATTTGACGAAATGTTCGCTCGGAGCATATCCCTGGAAGTGGTTTCGTCAAAAACGAAGAAAATTTCGTCAAATTTGAAAGTCCATTTCTGAGAGTGTATGCCCCTTTGATATTAAGATTTCGTTTTAGTTGTATTTGGTAATATTTTTTTATAATTAATTTTATAGCGTGTAGCAGGCTAAGTTGAATATTTCTTCAAAAAAGATTTTAATCGGTGCGCAGAATCCATTTTATTTTTTCTGCTTCTGCGCTTGACATCACAAAAGATGAAATGCTATTCACTAATGCCATTTGTGCGAATCGCAATATTTGATTCGCTTCTTTATTCATATGTACTGGCAACGATATGGTTGATAGCAAGCGTAAGCATTCAGCGTGCCTGTGGAGTGCGCGCTAAAGATCATCACTTGTGACGCCATAAAGACCACGCCTTATTCGAAAAATCGGACACATTCAAAAAAGAGTTTTAAAAAACAACTAACTGTAGTAAAATTTGCTATTCGCAAAAGCAGAATCAAGAGAGAAAATTGCATATCCTTTTAAAAGTCTTTATTTTAAACCGAAATGATTTACAAGTAGGGGAGAGCGAGGTTAAAAGTTCCGTTTTTGAAACAAGTTGAGAATTTATTATGGAAACTTAGTTCTAGAATTATTATTCGGAGATTAAAATAGGGGAATATTTGCCCCTTTGATTTTAAGATTTTTGAGCAATCACAATTGCTAATTGTTTTCATTTGACAATCCGTGATGTTTGGTTCCTTTTTCAACCCCACCGTCCTCTGCAGGCGCGACTCCTCCCGGTAGCCGCTTCTCCTGGTCGGTGGCGTCCATGTCCTACACACACGCATGCTCATACTCACACACATACACACACGTTCACTCACACACATACACACACGTGCCTTTACACACATACACACACGCCAATGTGCACACACACAAGCCTACACATACACAACTATACACAGGTAACCACCCAAGAGGAGGGACAGGCTTGGAGGGACAGGAGCCGTTTCTAGAAACAAATGAGTGGGGTAGTAACGAATGAGTAGGGTCCTGTCGCAACTCGTGAGTGCGAAAAACAGAGTTTGAATCCAAAATTTCAGAATTCAAATTAATTTTGAAAATTAGAAAGGGATTTTTTTTTTTTTTTTTTTGAGTTGTATTTCGTAAGATTTTTATATAACTAATTCTATAGCGTGTAGCAGACGTTTCGGGAAACTTTCGCATTACATATGGGAAAATCCTATTATCATATCAGTAGTTCTTGCTGTTAATTTTACAGCAATCTCGAGGGATCAGCTGTCTACTGCCGCCGGGCAATGGACGGTGGACGACGCAGGAAGGCCGTCCTTATTGTTGGACCTTACGACGCCAATAGACAATGTTTCTTTCCAACAAACTTTCTCATAATATCTTATTGATGGTAGCTTCAATAACTATTTGTTTCGCTGTAAGTTGATGAACAGTGATTTTTTTCTTTTGTGGTGAAGCTAAGGGTGATGTAGAGCATTGTCTAATCAGATGTAAGCTGCATAATGAGGCTAGATGTTCTTTCAGGGAATGTTTATATAGTTTATTCTGTTGTTGCCCCCTGTTCCCTCTGATCTTGAAAAATGTTCAGAGAGACAAGCTGTTCTTCAAAGTTTTGTTTTGTGTTTTGGACTTTAGTTATTTTGTATATTATATTTTTTTTTTGTTTGTGTTTTTCGGAGGTTTTTTTTTTTGTGTGTGTGTTTTAAACTTAAATTGTTTTTTGTGTTGCCGTTATTCTTGTATGTTTTTTTGTCGGTTTTAAGCTTTTGTAATTTTTACTTACTTTTGTAAGCTTCGTGTGATACTTTGTGGTGCATGAAGAGTTTTGAAATCTCTCTTAAATAACAATTTAAAAAAAATATCTTATAGAGAAATTCTATTGACGGGTAGTGAAAGGAAAAAAAATTTTTTACGAAAGAAATGGCTGATTTCACAAGTATACCCAAATGTGTTCGTTATCTTTTCTCAAATGTGCCCCACTAAACTGTTCTCAATAATGTCCTTAAGCTACGTTTTTACAATTGGGTTGTTTCAATCAGTCGAAAGCACCACTTTTAGTCACTGAAGTTGATAAAATGAGCAAAGAAAATAACATGGAGCGAGGAAAATCTTTAGTATTCCAAACGTTTAACTTTTAATTAATTTTTCAAAGTGTCCGATTTTTCGAATAAGGCGTGGTCTTTATGGCGTCACAAGTGATGAACTTTGGCGCGATACTCCACTGGCACGCTGAATGCTTACGCTTGCTATCAACCATATCGTTGCCAGTACATGTGAGTAAAAGAAGCGAATCAAATATTGCAATTCGCACAAATGGCATTAGTGAATGGCATTTCATCTCTTGTGACGTCAAGCGCAGAAGCGGAAGAAATAAAATTAAATCTGCGCACCGATTAAAATAGTTTCTAAAAAATATTCAACTTTGTCAAATTGTTTAAAAAATGGTCAAATCCTATGTTTTTAAGCATGCTCTTTAAAAAAAAAAAAAAACTTTTAACATTTCGGAAGCGACCCCATTATCCAGTGCGGAACACATTCGAAACAGTTTTGGAGTAAATTTCAAAACACCTTTTAACGAATTACATTTGAAACGTAGTTTAGAGAAAAAACGGGCACCTGAAAAAGTTTTTCTGAACTGAAGTGTTCTAAACGTGTTTCCAATTGTACTGCGAATTTGCAGGGAGTATTTATGTACTTTTCATCGCCGTTGAGCTTAACGACGTCTCACAATTTATGATCTTCTTTTTATTTTACTCAGTAATCAAAACAATAACTTTTTACAATGTGTTATTATTTTACTTACTTACTTATTATCGTACCTTATTTTGTTTATATATTTGCTTTAGTTGTGCTTCTTATTATGGATATTTTAAAAAATTTTATTTGCGCTTTATTCATTCATTTTCTAATTATTACTTCCTTTTATAAAAAAGGAAGTATTTTTTCGCGAATACAATACTTCCTTTTACAAAACAAATTAAGTATTGTATTCGCGAAAAAAATTTCACTCAAACATCGACCTTAATTTCCATTTTACTCACCCCCGAATGAATATTGAGTTTTTTTTTTTTTTCGACTCGACCACACGTGGATAAGTGCCTAAGAACGTATAGACACGCAAAATATTCATAATGACGATTCCCGAGTTAATTACAACAAATTTTCTCGTGACGTCTGTATGTATGTATGTATGTATATGCGGAAGTTTGTCGAATAACTCAAGAACGGTAAGTCCTAGAAAGTTGAAATTTGGTACGTAGACTCCTAGTGGAGTCTAATTGTGCACCTCCGCTTTTGGCTGCATTCGGGTGTTTTTTTTTTTTTTTTTTTTTTTTTTTTTTTTGACTTATCTCGGGCATGTTTAGCAATGCTAAACAACCCCCATGAATCCAAATATCTGCAAAAAATCCAAGAACAGCAATGGGTCATTAAGGACCTCGTCCTTCGTAAAACCCAAACAAGATAGAATGTGCTCAGGTGAAACCTCTCCAGCAGAGCACCAGTGACACTCCGGAAAAGTCTTGATATTCCCAGAGAATCTAAGAGCTTTTGTGTGGCCACTCAGGAATCTCGAATATGTTGTCTGGAGGAGTCTACCCTTGAGTCTAAAGGACTCACCAGGACATTTTGCAAAATACCAGGCGTGTCTGGGAGGTGTTTTAAATTGGCGATTGAGCTCCATTTTTGAAATTGTGGAGATCTCACTGAAAGTAAGATCTCCACAAGGGCTCACACCCTCCGCAGCAGCAGATCTAGCCAAAAAGTCAGCCCTTTCATTACCCTCAACTCCAACGTGAGAAGGGATCCATTGAAAGTGAATTGTATGTCCTGATGAAAGAGTATGTAGTAGACTCAGAATGTCCAGGCTGGTCTTGTCGCCCACATTACTCCAATTAGCGAGGTGCTGAATTGAGGCACGACTGTCAGTCAAAATCCAGATTTCCTGGAAACACTCCTCCCGCTGAACAGCACACTGCAGACCCTTCCTGATAGCAATCAGTTCTGATCTAAATACTGAACAGAAATTCGGGTTTCTGATTTTAAATTCCAAGGCCCCAGAGGGAGTAGGAATGAATACTCCACTGCCCGAAACGCCATCTTCTCCCCTGCTTCCATCTGTATAGATTTTCAAGGAGAAATGTGGTATATTATGTATAGTTTCCAGGGCCATTTGTTTAACTAGGTCCGGTGGATCTGAACTCTTGATCACACTAGTCAGGAGCTCGTCATGGAAATAAATTCCCTCAAGCTCCAAACCAGCTCCTGCGTAACCCAGGAAATGTGTTTCCACATCAGAGGGAGGTAAGTTCAATGACCTTGCATAGGAGAAGGGGCTAAGTTTCTTCAAACGAGTATTATCATTCCATGCAAGAAGGTAGGCTGAAGTCCGGTGTTGTTCTCTATAACTATATAATTTGCTAAAATACCTTGTAAGGCCACACTGTCTTCTTTTTGCAAGGGCAGGCAAGTTGCTCTCAAAGAGCACTATATCATTTCGACAA
Organism: Uloborus diversus; assembly: GCF_026930045.1. Lineage (NCBI taxonomy): Eukaryota > Metazoa > Arthropoda > Arachnida > Araneae > Uloboridae > Uloborus > Uloborus diversus. Next base: position 14,701,753 of record NC_072735.1, read on the forward strand.
CTATGTCTAAGTCCGGCAATAATTCTAGCTGCGCTAAGCTGTACTCTTTCAAGTTTATTGAGATTGGTCTCTGAAGCACAGGAGTAAACTGGGAAGCCGAACTCCAGTACTGGTCTAATGATAGAAATATAGGTAGTACGGAGGGTACTGGCCTCCGCACCCCAGTTTCGTCCAGAAATAAATTTGAGAATATTGAGCCTCTTCCTTGCCTTAATTGCTTGGCCTTCAATATGTTTATTACTTGTAATCTCTTGATCTAATGTGTATCCAAGATACTTAGCATTTTTAACGTAACTCAACTGGGTTCCGTTTATGGAGATCTTAGGTTGGTACCCATATAGATGTCTATTAGTAGTGAAAAAAGTTGTCAAAGATTTTGTAGCATTAAAGATTAATTTGTGCCTTTCAGCAAAGGCATGGGCTTTTTCCATGGCACGGTTGAGTCCGAGCTCACACTCTCCGACATCCGAGCCGGAGCTCCAGACAATGATATCATCAGCAAAAATTCCGATTTCACAGTGTTTAGCTAATTCTTTTTCAATGCCAGTAATGTACAGAGAAAACAGGACGGGACTCAACACTGATCCCTGAGGTACAACCCTGCCCGAGGCCCAATTTTCTAAGGGTGTTTCTAAAGGGGTCGTTTGCCCCTTTTCGGCTGGAAATCATTGTTAATTTCGATGTAAACTCAAGGGGTGTTATAATATGGCGGACACTTGGCGAAATATCGCCAGTCTTTTGGTCGCCAAGTTTTGTCGCCAACTTGGCGACAAATTTGGCGGATTTTTTAAAAAATTTGTTTTATTTTGGCCACTGTTGGTGATATTTAGAGAGTTAATTATTGAATCATATTAAAATTGCCAGTAATGGGGAAATTACATTAAATTGGAGTAAAAGGAAGTCATGTGATGCACACATCAGCTCATTTTTTTATTTAATTCTTTTGCCATACTAAATGCACTTTTTTTTCTTTCTTTCTTTTTCTTTTTTCTTTTTTGTATAATACACTAGAATGGAAACATTTGATTTGTTTTGAGTTGGTTACGTTAACTGCACGATTGAATCAATTAAGTCCATTAAAATTTTAATAATTTAAATGAAAAAGATATTAAGATGAAGGGAGAGAGATATATACACATGCAATGCACATGTTTGCACACGGGTAAGGTGGTTTGTTTAGTTCTGTATGTACTTGAAATTTTATTTATCTTTTTAAACCCTATTTAATAATCAATTCTTTCATTTCACACACTTATATTGCATATAGGAACAACTAAAGCTGGATTTAAGAACTGAAATATATTTCAATGTGGCGACTGTTCTTTCTCTCCTGTTTGAATTTTGTTTCCTAATTAACAAAAAATATTCCGAAACCAAGTATTAGTTTCGAAAATTTTCTGCTTATTAGGAGTGCAGAAAAAATATTTTTATTCGTAGAATAAAAAGTTAAATCTCTTCACGGGTTAATTAACATTACGGAACCAAAATGCACATTGTAACTGATATTTCAATCCGTCTTTGAGTACTAATTAGAGTAGCTCTGATAACAAATACCGGTTTTTCGTCTATGCTACTAAAACTGCAGATACATTCTTTTCGAGAAAAATTTCAAAGTTTCAAGTAATTAATTTATTTCGTGTTACTAGTGGGGACCAATAGTTTGAATAAAGTTATTTTTGCTCGTGATATTTTAATTAAAACCGCAAATTGCATGTTTTGTTTTACTTCACGGATTTTTTTTTTTCCTTCCTGATGGGGCAAAAGTTTACGCAGATAGTGTTTTTTTTTTTTTTTTTTTTTTTTTGAAATTTGACATAAACGTATTTGCAAAAAAAAATTTTTTCTTTTATTTATCATGCCTCATTGCGATATTACATTTCTTGTTTATTTAAGGATTTAAGGTATCCGAACAAATTAAATGACCATTGGTTTCAGATATTTGTTGGATTAGCATTTTCTTAGCTTTACGAAACTGCCAAGTTTTTTCTCTTTACGTTCATTAGAAGCATATATTTTGTCCTGTTTATGTGATTTATTTATGGTAAAAAGCTAAGAACTTAAATTTAAAATGCATTTTTCTCGAAATTTTTTTTTATGTTAAGTTTTTGATCACTTCAAAACTGATAGCAGAAAATACTCTCATCCACTTCTTTTGAAATTCTTCAGATTTTGTCTCTTTTCTGTTTTCTAGGGAATGTACCAATATATAAAGCATAAAGAATATATTGCATTTCTAATGCTACGTTTAAAAAATTTTAATACTGCATTAAATAACCATACCTTTATTTTATCGCATCCTAATTACCATTTGTTTTTCTATGGATTTGACTCGTATTACCTATGTTAGAAAATCACCAGTTCTAATTTGACGGAGTGCGAGTATTTTCTGTATTTTCATTCTATTCCATTTGTAGAAAAGCTTTAGCCGAACGAGTAGGGTTTGATCGCAACTCGTGATTGCAAAAAACATAACTTGAAATCATAACGTTAAAATTAAAAAAAAAACGGCAGGAGCTGGATTATATTTTTTACCGTGCCAAATTTTGCTAATTTTATAGATCTGATGATGTCTCTCATCTTTAAGATTGAATAAAAATGTCGCTTTTAATAATATTATTTCAGCTTTTATTTTAAAGAATATTTGCAGTTCAATAGAAAATATTTTAATTAACACACATTGCTATTTTGTTTTTTTTTATGCAATGGTATTAGTTGGAGCTGGTTATGAGAATTTTATGCTCCAACAATTAGTGTTGATGTTGAAATAAGGATTCAAGAAATAACGATTTGCTTTTCGACAATAGATAAATCAGAATTAAAAAACATCATTGTAATGCATTTCTCTTTTTATTGAACATTGCAACTAAAGATTAAGAACTACCTACTTGCAGGTATTCATATAGATATATAGAACTTACGCTTTAATTTGTTAATAAATTACGAGAGTATTTAAATTATTTATTGCATATATATATATATATACACAGTATAAAACGTTGTGTCGAAAGTGCTAAATTTTTTAGTTTAATCTGTTTTTTTTTTTTTTTTTTTTTTTTTTTTTTGTGGTGTGTGTGTGTGTGCCTAGGGGAAAAAGAGTTTAAAAAAAACAGTTTATTATCATTTTCTGAGAACTTTTGAGTCATTTATCATTATGGTTTCAGTATTTAGTGGATTTGGAAATCTCTCTATGGATTTAAATCTATATATTTCATAAATTATTGTTGTAGAGAAAAATAGAACTTTTATAAGTTGGGATAAGTTTACAACATTTACTTTTTACAAGATAGTTTTATAAGTAAAGCAACTCTGCAAATCTAGTTTTTTGTCTATGCCTTGTATTTTGGCATTAACTCTGCATCTACTATAATGACAAATATTAAATTTAGTGTGACTTGTTGGCTTCGTTATCACTAACACAAAACAGTAGCAAAGTAATCATTCTGAAGTAAATAATAACTCGAAGAAGCGCTAGAAAATTATGAACTGCATCTCAAAGTCTAAAACTATTGCCTTGTTTTCGCCTTCTTCCAAATTCATACATATATCCTCTATCATATTGAAAGAAATTTCGTATTATTTCTTGAGGTAAATAATTATGCAATCTTTAGATTTTCTTTCCGATAAAAACAGAAAAATAAATTATATTTCTTCTGTAAATCCTAGATTTCTTTTATCTAATTCTAAGAATTTAAAAAAATAAAATAAAGGAAGGAGTTTTCAAAACATATTCTTTTTGATGATATTCTCATTAATTAATCGTGATTTTTTACTACTTGTGATAATTGTTTTCTTTATTGAATATTTTGCGATGAATTTATTTTAAAATTGTTTCATGTTTCTTTTTTTTAGCTTCGTTAAAATTAATGAGACGAACTTCAACATTTTCTCTTTATTTCTGTTACTTAATTACAGAAGAATAATTGTCAGAAAAGATTAAACAGTTAGAAAGAACAGATTTACATAAACACTTGAAGAGCTAACCTTATAATAAACAACTTTTCAAAACTGAAAAAATCTCTAAATGTCTTATGTAGTTTAATAAATATTTTATTCCTTTTTTAAGATATGAAAACTTTAAAACTTTAAAGTTTTTGAGACTACTGCTTTATTAAACAAAAATACTTGGTATCTGAAAAGTTTTTGACGCACCTAAAAATTTCATAGAAAAGAAACAAATTGTCATATAATTAAACCAGTTTTTAAAAAATACCTCACAGATTCATTAGTATTTTATAACATCAAAAAAAGAACACTTTCATATTCAGTTTAAAGGTGGCGCTGTACCGTCACAATAATAAAACCAACGTAATGTGAGGTTATTGAGGCATTTTATTAAAGAGAAATTGTTTTTTTTAACTTTTTTTTTTAAGTTTTGATTTTTTTTTCTTAATTATGCCTAATATCATCTCGCATCACATAGGGGAGAGTGTTGTACTTTGCGACAATGCTAATTGTTAAAAATCTATTTTTAGCCACCGTCTCTTTGTAATCACTAATAGTAACCTTCACCACGAAAAGATGCCATAGTAAAAATCAGCGTCAAATTAGTAAAATTGACGATTTTGTGAGAGATAAAAAATTTCTTAGCTCCAAAGTAAATATTTTCTTCATTTCTATTTCATTTCCTGTCTATGTATTTGTAAAACTAATTAACTGAATTTTATTCTGTTATAAAAGAAAAGTATTTTAAATATTTTTGTTATGAGAAAATAATGATAGTGCTTCCAGATTGAGCAACATTTTGGTTTTTCTTAAACCACGTGGCGATTGTACCTTGGGATAGTCTAACATCTCGTACCTTAGGACACGTTCCAAGGTACAACATATGCATGGTTCCTTAAAATTAAGATATGTCTACGAGCATGGGAAAATATTCTACTCTTAAGGGGGTTCGGGACACATTTTGAAATTTTTTTTGTTATATACTTTAGAGTTTTGAAATTTTTTGCACTGATTCACTATTTATTTAATAAGCAAAATCATAACATGACTATGAAAAAAAAAATATTTAAATTTAATTAGTTTAAAAAATGGGGTTTCTTTAAATTGCTATAACTCAAAATATTCTTGATCAATTTTCAATTTTTTTAAAGTAAATTACGCACAAATATATAAGCTTTAATTTTTAATCGGCGATTTTAAAAATATTGATTCAATAAAAAATAAAAAATATTTGAAGAAAAATTTTGAAAAATTCTAAGATACTTTTTTTTAAAAAAAAATCATAATTTTTGTAGTAAGCGTTTTTTTTTTTTTTAAATTCGCCGAATAAAAATTAAAGTTAACTGTTTGAAAAAAATATGCTCCAAGTTTCATTACTTTATCTTTATCGGTTCCTGACTTATAAGAGTTTGAATGCAAGAAATCGGGAAAAATTGCGTCATGGAGAAAAACGCGTTCAAAGTTTTAAAGTTAAGTACACATTAGTTAGGTGCATGCAACAAAAATAATTATAGCTTTCGTTCTATTTAAGATAAAAACAAGATTCAAACGTCTTTTTAAGAAGAAAAAAACGGAGCAATTTTTCACATGATAAAAAAAATTGCAAAATTTGACGATTTTTGTGTCCCGGACCCCCTTAAATAGTCTCTTAAATACATTTAATGTTAACTAATAATTCATTGATTCAAAATTTATAATTCATTATGTATGATCAAATTCGTTACCATTAAAATATACATTTTTTGTTTTTCGGTGTAAAATTGGTTCAAGTATATGGTTGTTTCCAGAATCATGAAAACTTTCCCATAGAACAACAGAATGTGTCCCAAGTTACAATAGGATGTTTTGCCTTGTTACAGCTTGGAACTCTTACTCTAAATGGCTCGCAATATTTTATTTTCAAACTGTCTGAATTCATACAAAAACTTATCGCATAGAAATATGTTGGGGTATTTTAATGTGACTTCTGGATTTTAAATTTGATTCAAATAATAGACGTCAAAATTAAAACATGAAAAGTGTCCAAAGG